>NC_133622.1:202985878-203213378 GCF_048593235.1 Sminthopsis crassicaudata
CTCTCTGGCTCTCTCTCTCTGTCTCTGTCCTGTCTCTGTCTCTCTCTCTCTGTCTCTGTCTCTCTCTCTCTCTCTCTCTCTCTCTCTCTCTCTTCTCTCTCTCTCTCTCTCTGGCTGCCTCTCTGTCTCTCTGTCTCTCCTGTCTCTCTCTCCTCTCTCTGTCCTCTCTATCTCTCTCTCTCTCTCGAGCTGGAGGACTGTGGGTAGGTAATGTTGTATACTCCATGAAATGAGGTTGGTTTTGAGTAATTGTGAGTTCTGTTTCTTTGTTACAAGGGAAGCTCTCTCTAACGTGTGTGTGACAGGGAGACGTGTGTATATTCAGGAACTCAGAAGCAGTGATAAAATGACAGGCAGGAACAAAACAATCCTAGCATCTTCTGAGAAAATGGTGAATTTTTTAGCATTATTTCCTCAAGAAAAAAACTCACTATTCTGTTTGAAATAGCTCTGTCAGAGGCTCTTTCTTCCTGTACCCATTGACAGACCCGCCTCCCCCCAAACTGAGAAGACATGTCCTTTGTCCCCCCTCAATCCATCCAGCACTATGGACCAAAGCCCACCGGACATGTAGCCTCCCCTGTAGCTTTCGTAGGCTCGTATATGCTCATATGCAACCCTTGTTTTCCCAGGAATGCCGTCTGCAATTTTTTTCTTTCTCTTTAGTTTTCTGGACTTTTCTCCTCCCTAGGACACCTGGGAGTAGAATACCTAGACCCACTTCCCATTTGCAATCATGGTATTCACAGTCTTACAGAAAAAAAGTTGTAGTTAAATGAGGGAAACTTAAAATAAACCCCACCTAAAATGAGCAGCAGTTAGTTACAAAGAGATATGTGTTTCCAAGAGACTTTTATCATATTTTAATAGTATTTTATTTTTCCAAATACATATAAAATAGTTTTTAACATTGATTTCTGTAAAACTGTGTTCTCCCTCCTTCCCTTACCTCTCCTTTCTCCAAGACGGCAAACAGTCTGATATAGATTAAGCATGGGCAATCCTTTAAATGTCTTTCCCTATTGGTCAGGTTGTACAAGAAAAATCAGACCAAAAGGGAGAAGTTAACCTGTTCGTTAAGGCTCGGTTTCCTGATCTATGAAACGGGGGTGGATAATAATAAAAAGCACTTTTACAGGGCTCTCACGTATGCAAAACATCCACACTGTGAGATCTTTTACAGATGGGGACACGGACATTGGGAGAGAGAGTATTTTATCCAGTCTGTAAAGGTCCAAAGTAGGATCTGAGCCCAGATCTTCTCAGCTTCCAGCTTCCACATGACTTGGAAGCTGCTGTGGCCAGCACCTGCTAGCTTTGGGCCTAGGTTGGGAGTTAGAATGCTGCCGCTTCTGCCTGTTATCTTTGGGACTTTTAGAAACCAACCTGACACAGAAGCTTAAGAGAAGAGAAGACTTGACAGCCCAAAACAACCTGGTCCTAGAGCCTTGTGGGGTAGCAGCATTTTCACAATAATGATATTATTCTTTCCTCAGGAGTGTTGTAAGGAAAACACTGTGAGCCATCGACCCCTTACTGTATCTGGAGGAGCCACGGTTTTAGCACTGTGGGTATTTTGAGCTTTGAGAACAAGAGAGGCTCGTTGACAATTTTCCCAACATTTGTTAACCATATAAAATACATTAGATGCAAATGAAAAATGACGTGATTCCTGCCTTGGAAGAGTTCGTGGTACGAAGTGTGACACGAAATAAGGTGAAATCGAGGCAGGAGGGAGATCTGGACTAACTGGGAGACACTTTGGGCTGGGGCTGTGACAGGTTCCGTCGGAAAGAAGGGGGGGATTTTGCTCTGTTGTGAGTAAGGACGGTAAGGGTGAAGACGGCAGTGGGAAAATGAGGAATGAGAAACAGTTTGGTTTGAGAAACGGTTCGATGGGGTTGGATTGTAGAGCGTGAGAAGGGAGCAGTGTGAAATAAAGCGGATGATCAGTTTGCGACCATTTAGTAAGGACTACCACATGTCAGGCGTGGTGCTCAAGTCTGGGGCAAGAGCAAGAGACAAAGTTACTCCTAAGAAGCTTATATTGGGGGCAGCTGGAGAGAGCCCCGGCCCTGAAGTCAGGAGGACCCGAGTTCAAATCCGGCCTCAGACACTTCCTGGCTGGGTGACCCTGGGCAAGTCACTTACCCCCAGCCTCAGCAAAAAAAGAAGCTTATATTCTAATGGGGGAGAAAAATTTTGTCTCTGCCTTCACTCAGTCCACCAATTCTCCTCACGTCGGCAGAGTGACTGTCTGCTTCTCCCCACCAGGGGTTAGGGGACAAGACTGCAAGGGCTGGTTGTGTCTATTATTAATAATGATGATAATAATAATAATGTTTCTAGTAAGCCACAGCCCCTGAGCCCTCACCTGATGTGCTCCACCAGTATCATGAATTGATTGGTCTCAGTCAGCTTTTACAAAGAGAATTTTACGAGAAGTTGTAGTAAGAAAAAAAGGTACAAAAACACGTCGGCCCGGACTTGAAGCAGCACCCACAGGGAACAGTGTGGCCGAGGAGGGCCTCAGCCTAGAAATCCTTCCCCCATCTTTGGGGTCCCGTGCTTCTGGGTGTGGCGTGCCCTGTTGGATCTTTGTCTTGGTTAGGTGGGTTAGCTCCTGCAGGTGCTCCGTGGCTGCTCCGACTCCTAATTGGACCCAACTGTTGCGGCCGCTGGCCCTGAGGATCCAGTTGGTGCTGGGGCTGTGGATGGCCCTGGTGAGTCTCCCAGGCTCCCTGGCTGTCCGGGCCCTCCTGTGTCAGAACACTCCTCCCCCCAAGACCAGGAGCGAGTAGACAAAGCCAGGAAAACAGACGCACCACATGGCGCAGGGCTCCCGGGGGAGAGGCGGCACCCTCGGTGCCTCCCCCACCTGGAGGCTCCCGAGACTCTCATTTGGAAGCCAACAGGGCAGAGGGAGAGATCGTTAACCAGCTTTTAGGAAGCACCCAGAGTGTCCAGGTGCAGGGCTGCCTGTGGGGGATTCAAAGAAAGGGAAAAAATTCTCCGCTTTCAAGAAACTCACCGCTGAAGATGGGGTGACGAGGTGCCAATAGCCACGGGCAAACACAGATCCATGGAGATAAACATACACAATAAATCAGAAATCCTCTTAGAGGGAGGCAGCAAGATTGTGAAGGACTGGGAAAGGCGGCTTGTGGGTGGTGAGGCTGTAGCCCGCACCTGCGTGAATCTCGGGGGCTTCTGCTCAGAGATGAGGGAGAGGATTTCAGGCATGGGGGGCAGCTAGAGGAAAAGCTCGCGGGCCAGGAGACGGGGTGTCATTTCCCGGGGTACAAGACTGATTCCTTGAACCTTGTGGGCGCCCCCCGAGTTCTGGCTCAGCGGCCTTCCCGCTCCTCAGCCAGCCACACGGCTTTTCATCGTTAGCGTCCGTCGCGGAGCCACGGCCCCTTGGCACAAACGGCTCCTGGACTTCCACGTTCAGATGGTCACCAGGTGGGGAAAACTTGACGTGGTCGGGAAAGGCAAAAGCAAACATACCCCAAAGATGGGCCCTTACCCATTTCTCACGCACACACACACACACACAGAGAAACTTACATGTATATACATACATAAACCTCCATGTGTATACACATTTAAACCTACATGTATTATACATATTTATGTATGCATTACACACACACACACACACACACACAAACTTACATGTATATACATACATAAACCTCCATGTGTATACACATTTAAACCTACATGTATTATACATATTTACATATACATTACACACACACACACACACACACACACACACACACACATACATGTCAAACTGGTCGAAGCTAGACCGGAGGATCCTGAATTCCTTACCCTAGATGACTTTGGGGTAATATACCATCAGAGACACAAATAGCTATCTGTCAGATAAATAAAGCATCAGTTTTATGAGTAAGGTTTTCCAAAGGGCCTTTTTTTGGCCCGTCAGTAATGTCCTTGTGACCACCGGCCTCCGTCCCCTTAGATCTCCCATAAGCCTCCCCACATTTAAGGATTTTTTTTGGTCCTGCCTGAATTCAGTTCATAAGATTCCATCTTTAGGGGCTTGCAGAGACCCCACAGGTCATTCAGTGCACACCTCCAATTTTACAGCTGAGAAAATGGAATTCCAGAGAGTCAAGTGATTCTGTCCAAAAACAAGGCTCCTGTACTTTTGGATCAGGAGCCTGCTACGGTGACCCTTCCTCCGGCCTGCTCATGGAGCAGTGCCTGTGCTCGGGGTCCTCGGGGAGCTGTCCGCTGCCCCCAGGTATCCTGGCTCCTTTTGCTCTGCAGGGAATGATGGGTTTTTCTCAGATGGTGAGCCGGACCCCAACGTGCAGATCCTGACAGTGGGTCGGTCCGGCTCCAGCAGGAGCCTGGCAGAGGCAGCAGCTGCCGGAGGGCAGCACTCATCCAAGCAGGACCTCCGTGCCACAATGCAGACGAAGGGTGAGTGGCTACCTGGCGGTCAGGGCTCGGCGACATTCATGAAGGGCCTGCGAGGGGCCAGCCACTGTCCTTGTGCTGGGGAGACGGGCCAAAAGTGACTCAGTCTCTGTCCTCCAGGAACTTCAAAAATATATATAATGATACAAGGTAATCACCTTAGGAGGAAAGGAATTGAGCAGCTTTGTTGGGGGTGGAGGGGGAGGGAGGCAGGGAAAGTCTCAAGGTGATCCTTGAGCTGAGCCTTGAGGAATACTAGTGAGGAGGACGTGTATTCCAGACGTGGAAGGAGGGATGGAGCGTCCTAAGCGGGAACAAGAAGTTCGGTTAAACTGTTCGAGTCTGCGAGAAGGGAAGCGTGTAACAAAGCTGGAAAGAACTTTAAATGCTAGAGAGAGTTGTTACACAGCATGTTCCAGAAGTCTTGAAGGTGGTAAAGCTGAAGTAAAGCACTAAGACTTTGGGACACCTTCTATTTAATCCCTGAGGCAGCAGTCGCTGGAGTTTATAGAACGAGCAAGGAATTTAATTGAACAGGCGTGCACTGGGTAAAAGTCATCATGTTCATGTGAAAGATAGGAGAGGGAACTGATGTGAGGTATGGAGACCAATTAGGGGGCTATTAAAGTCCCGTCAAGGGTGATGGCTCTGCAGGAAGAGATTGTGCAGATGGAAACAGGAGGATTCGGCTCCCGTCAGCCCAAGTGTGGGCAGGATTAGGGCGAGCAGTAAGGAAGCTGCTGTGTCAGCTGGCAGGAATGGGGCACTCCTTAGGATGGGGGCTATGAGCAAGGGGCTCATTGAGCTGGCACATCGGGATCCACATCCCTGGCTGGCTGGCAACCTTCCTCCCCACTGGGCTTCTCCTCCTCCTTGACTTTGGTTCCATGAAGGATGGAACCCACTTGGGAGTGTCAAAGGAGCCTCGGAAGGTGATGGAGATCTGGAGTTAGACCTGGAAGAACCCACCCACGGTGATTCCCAGCAAAATTCAGAACCCCTCTGGGTAGCCTCCTCTGACTGCAGGCTCTCTAACCCCCAGTGACTCATGGATAGGGAAGAGAGACAGCGGGAGCCCACTGCAAGCTGTGTGGCCACTGGCTAAGTCCTAACTTTCTCTGCGCCTGTTTCCTCCTCTTCAAAATGGGGGAGTTGAATCAGGGCTCCCCAGCTGTGATGCTGTTCTGATTCCATGCTGGCTAAGGATGTTTACATTGCTTACCAGAGTCATGGGAACCCCTTCACAGGTGGAGGCCGTTGCTTTCATCCTTGGGCCCTGGACTGCTCTGAGTTCTGCCCCTTTCCCAGGGGCACCTGGGATCATAGCCCTTGAGCTGGAAGGGACCTCAGAGGCCGTGTGGCCCAACCCTTCGTCTAAGAGGAGGTCTCGGGCTCAGGGAAGTTAAGTGATTATGTAAATACATAAAGATATAACTTAAAGTGATTAACTTAACTATGCAAGGGAGTAAATATTAGTAGGGGGATTTGAAATCTTCTGATTTTAAAACCAGTGTCCTGTACTTCTGTACTCCCCCCTACTTTCTAATCTCCCCTCATTTCTGCTCCCCTGTCCCTTAACTCAAGACCATAAGTCTCCTGAGCCTGTTTTCCTCCCCGGAGTTGAAGAGATCAGCCACTTCCAAATTCTGGTTCCCCTCTCTCTGTCCTGCCACCATCAGTGGACCTCCTTCCCTTCTGTCCACATCTTTATCCTCTACATCAGAAGGGCAAATAACCAAGGCTTGATGGACAAGGACACAATGCTGCATAAATTCTCATTTATCGACGATGGCCCTTCCTTCCAGTCTCTTGTACTCACGCTGTGGTTCCATAGCCTAGCTTCGTCCCTGGTATATCCAGCTCCCTCATGACTACAAGAGAAAATGGCAGCATCTGTGGGGGGATTGTGCTGGGGGGGATCCATTCACCTAGACGGTACCCCCCCTCACCCCACTCAGCCTCCTGTCTACCTTGCATGGCTGCCTTCATTATTATTATGCAATCACCGAGCCAATTAGAGAGTCCCCCTGCCTTGGCCTAGGGAGCAAAGGCTAGGAAGACCCTGTCCCTTTCACTGCAAAAACAGCCCAGAGACCTCTCTGATAAAACGCACAGGTAAAACCCACCTGCTCCTCTTGTGCTGGTTACCTGTTTGGCCAGTCCCTTAGCCTTGTCCAGGACCGATGTCTTTCTCTGTGAGAACGGCGGATACTGGTATTTGGATGGGATTGTCTCTGAAGCCCCTTTCACCTGTAGATTTATGATCCTGTGATCCACTGGGACGCAGGCGGTAAGTCAGAGACTGGAAAATTGGGTTTATGATGGGCACTTAATAGAATGGATTCATGGGGTCATAAATCAAGGGCTGGAAGGGAGCTCAGAGGCCGCCTGGTCCAATGCTCTTATTTCGTGGAGGAGAGAATGCCCAAGGAAATTAAGTGCACAGTAGCCCATAGACACCCTGGTAGTGAAGCGGTCAGAAGCAGAATCTGAACCCAAGGTTTTGACTTTAAAGCCAGTTTTCTTTTGTTAGAGACAGCATTTGAATCCAGGCACTATTTCCATTGAATTATGCGTCTCCTAAAGTAGAGAACATCAGGGAAAGGGCCAGAGTGGGGAGAGCCCAGAATGTCTGGAGATAAACTTTTCTCCCTTCAGTCCGCCCAGCTCCACATTCCTTTTCACTGTGCCCTCTGCCCTCCTCGCAGGGATCTCCAGCAGCATGAACTTCGATGAAGAGGAGGAGGAAGAGGAGGAGGATGAAGAAGAGGAGGATAGCTCTACTTCTTCTCAGTTAAACACCAATGCCCGGCCGGGCTCCGCCACCAGCAAGAAGTCAAATAAGGTGAGGAGCCTTTGGTACGCTAATTTAGGGCAGAAAATAATGGCAATAAAATGTAGCCAGAATTTCTTTTTTTTTCCAATAGTTTTTATTTTTCTAAATATATGCAAAGATAATTTTCAACATTCACCCTTGCAAAACCTTGTGTTCCAAATTTGTCTCCCTCTCTCCCCTCTCCCCTAAACAGCAAGCAGTCTGATATAAGTTAAACGGGTGCAATTCCTCTAAATATGTTTCTATCACGCTGGGTAAGAAAAATCAGATCATGATTTCTCTTGTGCAGCAAGATAATTGTATAAATACATATGTCTATATTGGATTTACATGTATTTTTACAATGTTTAACATGTATTAGATTATTTGCCTTCCCTTCTCTTCCCTTCTCTTCCCCTTCCCCTTTCCCTTTCCTTTTCCCTTCCCCTTTTCCTTTCCCTTTCCCTTTCCCCTTCTCTTTCTCTTTCCCTTTCCTTTTTCCTTCCCCTCCCCTTCCCCCTTCCCCTTTCCTTTTCCTTTTTCCTTTCCCTTTCCTTTTTCCTTTCCCTTTCCCTTTCCCCTTCTCTTTCCCTTTCCCTTTCCTTTTCCCTTTCCTTTCCCTTCCCCCTTCTCTTTCCCTTTCCTTTTCCCTTTCCTTTCCCTTCCCCCTTCTCTTTCCCTTTCCTTTTCCCTTCCCCTTCCCCCTTCTCTTTCCCTTTCCCTTTCCTTTTCCCTTTCCTTTCCCTTCCCCCTTCTCTTTCCCTTTCCTTTTCCCTTCCCCTTCCCCCTTCTCTTTCCCTTTCCCTTTCCTTTTTCCTTTCCCTTTCCCTTTCCTTTTCCCTTTCCCTTCCCCTTCCCCCTTCTCTTTCCCTTTCCCTTTCCTTTTTCCTTTCCCTTTCCCTTTCCTTTTTCCTTTCCCTTTCCCTTTCCTTTTCCCTTCCCCCTTCTCTTTCCCTTTCCTTTTCCTTTTTCCTTTTCCTTTCCCTTTCCTTTTCCCTTTCCTTTCCCTTCCCCTTTCCCTTTCCTTTTCCCTTTCCTTTCCCTTCCCCCTTCTCTTTCCCTTTCCTTTTTCCTTTCCTTTTCCCTTTCCTTTCCCCTCCCCTTCCCCCTTCTCTTTCCCTTTCCTTTTTCCTTTCCCTTTCCCTTTCCTTTTCCCTTTCCTTTCCTTCTTTCCTCCCTCCCTCCCTCTCTTCCTTCTTCCTCATATTCCCCAACTTCTGAGCAGTGCTCTATTTACTGCTCCATCTAGATGCTCCTGCCACCCCTTCTTTCTAACCTTATTTCAACATTACTTTAAGTTAGCAAAATTGGAATAAGCTTCATACCCTGAATATGTTCCTGCTTATATATCTGTTTGTAATGTTGCCTACATGTGGAATATCTTCCCTCCTGCTCAGCTTTTGAATTCTTACCCATCCTTTATAGTCCAACTAAATTCTCCCTCCCGTCCTCCCCTAAGTCTTCCCCAGTCACTCCTAATGACTAATGATCTGACTTTGCATGGCACCAATTTCTAATATCCTCATCATATGATATTGGATATCATAGTGATCTATATTTTCTTATTCCCTCAATAAAAGCCCTTTTGAGGATAGAAACCTTATCTTTCCTAAAATCCCATCCCCTTTCCAGAGTCCAGCAAGGTATATACAGTTGGATTTTTTTTTCCTGAGGCAAACAGGGTTAAGTGAAGTCACTTAAGCCCAGGGTCACACAGCTATGGAGTATTAAGTGTCTGAGGTCACATTTGAACTCAGGTCCTCCTGACTCCAGGGCTGATGCTCTATCACTGCGCCACCCAGCTGCCCCACACAGTTAGATTTTTGATACATATTTCTCAATGGTGCTTTAGTGAGACCTATGATCAAATCCCAATGATTCTGACACTGACTTGTTAGTTGTGTGGCCGTGGTCCCTTAATTTCCCTGAGCTTCAGTTTTCTCACTGTATAAGGTGGATATATTTTAGTACTTACCTTGTGCGATTCAAATGTGCCTTTATATACTTTAAAGCTCTCTATAAATGCCATCCTCATCCTTATCATTGTCATTATTTTTGAATGAATAAATGGGAAAGAGAGATGATAACAGCTTAAGGGATCACCAGATTAAAGAGAACTTTATTTTAGAATAGAGAAGACCTAAATGTGTTTGTAGGGAGAAGGAAGGGAGCCACTGGGGAGGGAGAGATTGTAAACACTGTTGTAAACATCTGAATTCAGATTTAACCCCAACAGTTACAAGTTGTGTGGCTGCAGGCAAGTCAGTGTTCCTCCTCTGACTTCATTTTTTTCATCTATAAGATAAAAAGAAAATTACTGTTTATCAATCAATCAATCATATATCTATCATTTGTCCATCCATCCATCTATCATGTATCACATGTTTATCCATCATTCTATCCATCTATTTATCATCTCTCATCTGCCAAGCTATCTATATCTATATCCATCTATCCATCCATTCACCAATCTATCTCTTTATCTATCATTTATTTATCTATCCATCCATCCATCATCTAGTCATCTATCACCTATTCATCTATCATCTATCCATCTATTTTTCTATCTGTCCATTTATCTATCCATCCATCCATCCATCCATCCATCCATTCACCAATCTATCTCTTTATCTATCATTTATTTATCTATCTATCCATCCATCATCTAGTCATCTATCTATCATCTATCCATCCATCTTTTTATCTGTAAATCCATCTTTCTATCTGTCCATTTATCTATCCATCTATCAATCTATCTATCTATCTATCATCTATTCATCTATTGCCTATTCATCTATCATCTATCCATCTATTTTTCTATCTGTCCATTTATCTATCCATCCATCCATCCATTCACCAATCTATCTCTTTATCTACCATCTATTCATCTATCCGTCCATCTATATATCTATCCATCTATCTGTCTGTGTGTCTGTCTGTCTGTCTATAGGCTAGGTTTACCTATCTCACCCAGGCTGGAAGGGCACCAGCTATTGATGGGCTTAACCCCACCAGTTATCATCATGGAAGTTTGGGCCTGTGCTATTTTTCTGACCTGGGCTGGTTTGCCCTGTGAGAGGCTGCGTGGTGGCCCCCAGCTCCAAGTTGGTACCAAACCCCTTGATCACCTTTCGCCTTCAGTTTGGAATCCCCAAATGCAAGGAATCCACCAGCCTTAGATCCTGCCACTCTCAGAGACTGTAGCCATGGACCACCACCATATCTGCTGAGAATAGCATCATCATCCCCTCCCTTAGAGGGTGCTGAGAAGAAAGTGCTATAGGACAAGCTATCATCATCATCATCATTGTTATTATTGCTTTTGAGGATGAGTGAGTGGGTCACGATTAGTGGGGTCCAGAACAAGGGGAAGGGGTTCAGCCACCCTGATAGAGGGAAGGAGGAAAGGGAGAGGTGAGATGGCCAGGGAGCTTACTTTAGATGACCTTGGTCTTTGGGGAGAGCAGGAGTGTGGAAGTGGAGGTGGGATGGAAGGTGATGCAGGGAGAGCCGGCAAACGTGGCTTCTCAAGCAGAACTTCGCAGGGTCTGCTGCCACTGCTGGCTCGGGCCCGGCCTTGTTTCTCATCTGCCTCTGCCTTCCAGGAGACTGCCTCAGCCCCCAGCCCCTCGGCCCAGGCCCCGCTCATTGAGGTGGAGGATCTGGAGGAATTTGCGCTCCGGCCGGCTCCACAGGGCATCACCATCAAGTGCCGCATCACGCGGGACAAGAAGGGGATGGACCGAGGGATGTACCCCACCTACTACCTGCACATGGAACGGGAGGACGGGAAAAAGGTCATCCAACTGCTTCAGGCTTTTCTAGCCATGTCCGGGGACTGAGAAGCCACCAGACCCTCCCTCCCTTCCCTCTGGAGCCAGGAGACCAGGCCCCCTTCCTGGGGCCAAGGAACACCTCCCCGACCTCCAGGGCAGGGAACTGTCACATACCCCCTTCTCCCCTTCATTTGCGTTCTTGTCAGGCTCGAGGAATATCAGCCCCTCATCTGTGTCTTCCCTAGGTCTAAAGATCCATCACTCTGTCTCCCTTCCCCCGGTCCCTCGTTCCCTTTTCTGCACCCTGCTTATCGAGGGCTGGGATGCGGAGAATCCAGGACATGGGTGTGTGCTTTCTCAGAAATCCCTTCCAGACTCGCTCCTCTCCCCTTCACCCCATGGGCTGTTTCTGAGCTCATGTCCTGATGGTCCGGCCTCAGGCGTCCGAGCCAGAGGGTTTTCTGCCCCTGGAGAGGGAATCAGAGGGAGCCCCCACCCCAGAATTGGCAGGGCGCCAGTGGGAGCGTGGGCTGGGGAGCACATCATGGGACAGGTGTGTGCACAGGTGAGAGCGCACAGGTGTGCAGCCAGGTGCTCGTGTACAGGGTAGGGGATGGATCATCGTGTTGTGTCCGTAGGTATTTCTTCTGGCTGGAAGGAAGAGGAAGAAGAGCAAAACATCTAATTACCTCATCTCTGTAGACCCGACGGACTTGTCCCGAGGAGGAGAGAGCTTTGTGGGGAAACTCCGGTAATGCCGGGGCCCAAAGGGAACACTGCTGACCCCCCCCCGGGACTAGCCTGGGCCCCTCGCTCTGTCTTGTGGGACTTTGTCTTGACAGACCCTCCACTTATAACCCTTATTCTACAGATAAAACGCTCCCCTCAATTGTATGGCTTAAAATGTCAGGCAGGAGGGACCTTAGAGTTCCGTATACCAATGAAACTACAAGCCCGGTCCGGGAGACCCACTGATCCCCATTGCTCTCCCCCTGGCTTCTAGGTCAAACCTCATGGGAACCAAGTTCACCGTGTATAACAATGGAGTCAACCCAATGAAAACGTCATCCAATGTGGAAGGTGCAAATTTGAGGCAGGAGCTGGCAGCCATTTGCTATGTGAGTCATGGGGATGTGGGGGAGGGTAAGGGACTGGGCCCAGACACTTTATCCAACCCAGGCTCGTTGGCTGTTGGCTTGGGACTCAAGTCTGGTGACCATCGCCATCCATCCACCCATTCAGCTGACCCAAATTTGGGTATTGTCAGTATAGAGATGATAATTAAGTCCATAGGAGATGATGAGATTACTGTGAGAAAAAGAAAGTTTAGGATGGAAATTTGGGGTACACTTATTGTTAGGAGAGTAATTAGACACAAGGAAAACCAAGAAGGCTAAAGATGGAGGGAGCATGTATTTGAGTGTCATAGTTTCCTTTAGTTCCTTTTTATTTGATGTTAATTACCTCTTTTTTTATTTTTGACTTTGGTAATTCTCATTTTCCTTTCTTTTTTGTTGTTGAATTAATTTTTTTCTATTTTACTGATCTTTAAAAACAGCTTGCAATTTTTATTTATCATCATAATAACATTTGTACTTTCAATTTAAAGGATAATTACAATGTTTATGTCCAGTTGGGGGGATTATTAATTTGCTCATCTCCTCGACTTTTTATTTGCATGCTACATTTATTGGTCTTTCTCACTTTGTTGATGTAAATTTTCAGTTATGAAATTTTCCCCTAAAGACTATTTTGGCTATATCATCATTTGTACTCTGTTGTCTCATTTTTATAGTTTTCTTTGATATAATAATTTATTTTTATAACTTATTCTTTGACCTACTCATTGTTTGGGACTGTATTACTTCTGTCTGAATCTTTTTTCAGACTTTCCTTATTGATTATAATTTTAATTGTTATGGCCTTCAAATGATACATTAAATATTTTGTCTTTCTGCGTTTGTTTATAAGATTTTTATGCCTTTTTCACAGTAGTTTTTGTGCAGGTACCAGCAAAACTGGGAAAAACATATGCGTATGTACATATATGCACACATACATATACATATTTCTGATGTTTACCATTAATAACCTTCAAAAATCCATTGTATCCATCTTTTGCAATATTTTATTCGGATTCTTAGTGTCTTTCCTGCCTATTTTTCTTCATAACTTGTCTGTGTTTAAAAGGAGCATACTGAAAACATTGACGATTATTGTTTTTCTGTCATTTCTCCCTAGAGTTCAGCTAGCTTTCCATTTCAGTTCTTTTGCATCATGCCATTGGGGCCTATATAGTTGATATTGATAACGTCATTATCTATGAAACATTTAAATATACTATAGTTTGGCTCATCTTTCTTAATTATAGTTTTTTTTTGTTTGGTCTTTTCTGAGATGATGCTGACCACTCTTGGTTTTTTAAAGATTCAACCAGGGCATAACAAATTCATCGACAACCTTTTATTTTATCCTGATTGAATCTTTATTTTAAGACACTTTCTTATAAACAAAAAATTAATTTTCTATTCTCTTCCATTTTATAAGTTGAATCCTTTTATCTTTATAATGATTGTTAGGTTAGTTTTTTCTGCATTATGTTCTGTTATAATGCTTCCTCTCTTTGCCAACTACTCCTTTTTTTAAGGAGAAATAAAGGTATAAAAAGGGAATAAAATCAGGACTAGTCACCTATAATTAGAATAGTCTGATTTCATTTCTTTTCTCTTTTCTCTACACAGCCTAGATCCAGATGGCTGGGTTTTTACCACTTCTTCCATTTCTTTTTTCCTGTAGTTGAAATTTGTTTTCTTTGTGACTATTTCCTCACAAATTCTACTTTCTTAAGCATCATAATTCCTATCCCGAACCAGTTCCCTATTTATTTTGTTGTATAAAAATACATAATATTATTTCCATTCGTCCCCCTGAACATTCCTTGCTGAACTTAAATCCAAGTGAGATCCATGAAATCTTCATCTTCTCTATCCTTCCAACTATATATTTTTATATAGTCTTTTCTTGTGCTCAAACTACATTAAACAGTAATCTTTTCTCCCCTCATTACATCCCTAGACGATTCATTTTTTCTTTCCTCCTTCCCTGCTCTCTTTTTTGGGAGAAAAAAGTACTCAGACCCTGAGTTTATCTCCTTCCTTTAAACCCCATTGATCCTTAGAGGTGTTGGGCTTCTGAAGAGACAATAGTTTTTCTTTCCCTTTCAGGATGCAAATGTTTGATCATCATTTTATCCTTTCAAGTTGTTAAAACTTGTTATCTTTCTAGAGTTCTCTGGACTCATAAATTTACATTTTGAGGATACCCCACAGCTCTGGTCCTCTCAACAAGAATGTTGGATTCTATTACAAATCTACCTTTTCCCTTGTGGGTATAAGCTTGGTTTTAAAAGATGTTATTTTCATTTTTATTTTGTTTTCAGATATTCCATTCTTGTGTTTCTCATACATGCTCACTGATCCTATATGATTTTGACTGGGATTCTTTGGTACATGATATGGTTCTTCCTGAAATATTTTTTATTTGTCTTAATAAAGTTTGACAATAACATTTCTGAGGGAACCAAATCTGGGGCTTCTTTCTGGGTCCCTCCAATACATCTTGTCCTATGAATTCTATGACTTTCAAAATATAGTATTTGTCCTTCATTCATGATTTTCTGAGGATTTCAATGATTCTTAAATTCTTTCCTCTTATTGAATTTTTAGGTAATTTCTATTAATGTTGTAGATAATCCTATAGGCTCTTCTTTGGATTTCACTCTGATATTTCTTATATCATTTCCTTTTTGAATTCTATTTCCTATATTCTGTTTTTCAGGGAATCACTTTCTTTCTTTTTTTTATTATAGCTTTTTATTTACAAGATATATGCATGGGTGATTTTTCAGCACTGACAATTGCAAAACCTTTTGTTCCAACTTTTCCCCTCTTTCTCCCACCCTTCCCCCTGATGGCAGGTTGGTCAATACATGTTACATATGTTAAAGTATAAATTAAATACAATATATGTATACATGTCCAAACAGTTATTTTGCTGTACAAAAAGAATCGGACTTTGAGATAGTGTACAATTAGCCTGGGAAGGAAATAAAAAATGCAGGCGGACAAAATTAGAGGGATTGGGAATTCTATGTAGTGGTTCACGGTTATCTCCCAGGGTTCTTTCACTGGGTGTAGCTGGTTCAGTTCATTACTGCACAATTGGAACTGATTTGGTTCATCTCATTGTTGAAGAGGGCCACATCCATCAGAGTTGATCAACATACAGTATTGTTGTTGAAGTGTATAATGATCTGGTCCTGCTCATTTCCCTCAGCATCAGTTCCTGTCAGTCTCTCCAGGCCTTTCTGAAATCATCCTGCTGGTCCTTTCTTACAGAACAATAATGGAATCACTTTCATGATAAAGTTTTCCAGCTTCTACTGTTTATTATCCTTCCACATATTCCCTCATGAACACATTTTGACTTATTTCTGATTTTCTTTTATTTCTTTTCATAAGCCTTCAGTCTATTCTTCATATCCTTGTCACCAATCTCTTCTCTTTTCTGGGGTTTATTCTTGTAATTATTACTGAATCATATTTTTCTAAAGTTTTACCTTGGGATTCTCTTAACCCATAATGTTTCTTCACTGTACTTCAAATTTTCTTAGGTTTATTCATTTCTTCCTTCTCTCCAAAAGGGATTATCCACCCTCTTGTTGCTTCTATTTCTCTCTACAATTGCATGCATTAATGCCACATAAATCTCTGAAGACGGGGCTGATGTAGGAGTATAGAGTTGTTAATAGCCACAGGGAGCTCTAAGGCTAAATTTCGGACGGGGCAGTTGGCTGCAAACCTAGGCAGCTTTGGGCCCTTTCTCCTCTGCAAACCTGTGATGGGGTAGGTCACTGGTGATCCTGACCCCTGAGACGCCTGGTTGTGGGAAGGGGTGAGGTTCTAAGTGACAGAGACTGCTGAGGGACACAGGAGGGTGGGAAGATTATGACAGTCACATGGCATGGAGAAGGCACCGACCCAGGTGATCATGGCCCCTGAAGAGCTCCCAGATGGGGAGTCAGCTGTAGTCATGATTTAGAAGGCAGGATCCTGGATGGGCGGATTCAGAACTGGGGACTTTGAGCCACTGAGGGGCACAGAACAAGAGGAGAGTTCTCAGGGAGGGGACGGCGAAACTAGGAACCTAGTGAGCAAGACCCTCCCCAGCTTAGCAGCATGTGTGTGTGTGTACACGTATGTGTTTGTATGTGTATGTACACGTGTGTGTGTGCATCCCTCCTCTGTTGGAAGGGAGCTTAATCAGCCTCTTCTCTCTTTGGAATCTCTAGGAGACGAACGTCTTGGGATTTAAGGGCCCTCGGAAAATGAGCGTGATCATCCCTGGCATGAGCATGGTGCATGAGAGGGTCTCCATCCGGCCACGAAACGTGAGTCAGCTCCCCTGCCCTCCGGTGGGCAGGAGAGGAGAGTGCTTCCCATAACTCCTTTATAAGGAGGAAACACGAGGGAAGGAGAGAAGGGAAGGAGACAAGGAAGGATGCTGGACGCAGAGCTGGCAGGGACTGCAGAATGCGCCCGACCCAAACTGTCCAGAGTCAGGGATCCGGCTGCCGAAGGGACCCCTCATACTGGGAGGGCCCTCTGCCCAAGAGCCGTTCTGCCTTCAGACACTGAGATTCATGAGACATTTTCCTTCCCTATACCGAGTCCCAGTCTGCCCCCCTTCCCCTTGTTCCCTTGTTCTTAGTTAGGCCCGTGATGGCTGAGCAGAACAAAGTCTCCCCTCCGACACACGGTGGCTGAGGTCGTATCCCTTCTCTCCAAGCTTTAGTCCCTTTTTCCTTCAGCCGGTTCTGACGGGCCGTGGTCTCCTGTCCCTTCCCAAGTCCCAGGCGTGCCCCGGGCAGGCTCCAGCTGGCCAGCGTCTTTTGTAAGTGCGACACCCCCAAGGCGACGCTCCAGGGGAGTCTGACCGGGGCTGGACAGCCGCCATGTGTGATGCAGTCTCACTGTGCCGTCTTTCCCAGATGTTAGGATGTCTTCCTGTTGAGCTTGCATTCCATTAACCCAGTACCCACTCTTAAATGTGGCATTTGCCCTTATTTAGTCTTACCTCCCTCCCCCGTTCCCAAAGCCCTTCTTTCCTGTCTGATCTTCCTCTAGCCATCAGACTGGCAGGTTTTTGTCCTCAGCATTTACTGCCAGCTTCAGTTCCTCCTGAATGTTAGCGCTCCTGATTTGGACACCTTTCTTTGGCTCATTATATCATATATATATATATATATATAATCTAAGCCCCAAAGCTGGAGACCCACACTTCTCTTTGCTCTCTTGATTCGTGATTAGCAATTTCAGCGTCTCCACTGTTACCTCCCTTAAGTACTTGTCAGCGTTACCAGGCCCTCCCAGTGTGTGGTGCCCTTTCTTCTTCCCTCAGCCCACTCAGCGACATATTTCTCAATTGCGTCTTAGGGGGCTGCGAAATCTAGCAAGAACTGAGTCGTGTCCAGCCTGTCCCTGTCCTAAATCACTTTTCTGTCCCCTGTCCCCTTTTTCTTGTACCAGACTCCCTTCCCTCTCTCATCTTTTTTTCTTCTTCCTTTTCTGTCTCCCCTCCCTGTTTCCTTGTACTCCCTTCCCTCGCTCATCTTCTTTTTTGTCTTCACTGCTTCACTGCCCCATAGACGTCCCCTCTGCTCCCTTTGGACTTCCCATTGTTACTCCTTATGTCCCCCCGCCCCGTGCGTCCCTGCTCTAATTGCTCCCATTTTCCTTCCTCTCTCCCCCATCCCCATTCACTCCCCCGGCCTATCCTGTCTCCCAGCATCTCTGCACCTTCTGCAAAATGCCCCCCAGGGCTTTTCCTTCCTCAGACAAGTCCCGTTCTTGCTCACTCAGGAGCAGGAGACGCTGCTGGCTCGGTGGCTAAGCAAGAACACGGACACCATCATAGAGCTGCACAACAAGACGCCCGTGTGGAACGATGACACCCAGTCCTACGTGCTCAACTTTCACGGTCGGGTCACGCAGGCCTCTGTCAAGAATTTCCAGATCATTCACGCAAATGACCGTGAGTACTCTTTTGGGAGAGAAACGCTATTTAGACAAGGAGATATCTCCTGAGGGGAAAGATGGCGGGAGGAGGAAAGGGGCATTCCGCAGTTGGCTCAAGCAGAGGAAGTAGGGCTCCTGGAAGAGACTCAGGCTAGCCGTTACACAGGCTGGCTCACGGGAGGACTTAAGTCACCATCATAGAGTCAGAGAGCTGGGATAGACTGGGCCGGTCCCCCCAGGCCTGAGCAGGAATCTCCTACTGCTGCAGCATGCTGGAGACTTCCAGCAGCGAGGCACTTGAGCAGCCCACCCGTTCTGCCTGCAGAGCTCTGAATGTTAGGAAGTTTTTCTCTCCATTAAGCCAGACCCACTACTGAAAATTCCCTTTTTGCTCGCCTTCTGGGGCCAAGCAGAAATTCATTTTCTCTTTCCCATGAGTCATTCAAATGCTCCACGGCACTCATATTCCTGCTACGTCTGTTTTTAACCAGACATCCCCGGTGTCTTTCATTGGCCCCTCTCTGCCCAGATGCATCATCTTAGACTCTCCCTGGTTCATAATCTTCTTCCCCAAATAGGGCCCCCAGAAGTGCCTGGGTACACGCAGGCCTGTATGCAGCACCCTTCATTCTGGCTACTATTTGCTAGAGCCAGTTTTATTTCCCATTGATTTTTCTGGCTGCGGTCTGCCGAAGCCCAACATTTCCAAATGAAGTGAGCTGATCCCACTTCCATCCTGTACAAGGATGCAGGATTTTACTTTTATTTGAATTACATTTCTTTACTAAAAATGGGGACCAAGATGAAATCTTCAGCTATCCTTCCATGTGCTTACTTCCTTATCTTTGATAGAACGGTGTCAGAAGCCTTGCATGTGCATCTTGGGTATCATACCTTTATGAAAACATGAGATGGAATAGGCAGAATTTTGACCATCATTTTCATAGACATCTTCACTAACACAAATACGAGACTGGGAGGAGATAAGGATGCAGTATCTATTTCTTTTTCTTTTTTCTTTTGGCTGAGGCAGTTGGGGCTAAGTGACTTGCCCAGATTCACACAGTTAAGTGTCTGAGACCAGATTTGAACTCGGGTCCTCCTGACTTCAGGGCTGGTGCTCTATCCACTGAGACACCGAGTGCCCCCAGTGTATCTGTTTCTTAACAAACAAAACAAAACGTTAAAATACTGGGCTCACTAGAACAAAGTGGAGCCTGGAGAAGTCTTTGTTTCACGTATATGTGCCTGTTGATCTGCCAAGTGCAACATCAAGTGATACAGAAAGGAGATGTCTGTTCTCCTTAGCTTCCTTCCCCTTCCTTGAGGATTAGATCCCATCCTAAGTCCAAACAGAAAAGTCCTTATTGATGGCAAGCTTCTCCAAATGCTCTTATTTAGAACTCTAGAAGACTATAACAAAATCCATTTCATGAAGTGAATAGTCTTTTAAATATGGTTTATTTAACTATCTTTATTGGGAAAACAAAATGGATGAAAAAATGCTCATTACCCATATTGATAAGCAAGTAGGATGGTCCCAAGTCCATCATCAGTATAATTATTTTTAGATTTTCACACTTTTTAAAATTAATGCTTATTTCTTATTTACATTATTTAGTCTTTTCCTAATAATTTCCTGCCTTTTCTTCCCCTCCTCCCAATCACATACCTTCTTTTTTTTTTTTTTTTTTTTCTTTTTTGGTGAGGCATTTGGGGTTCAATGACTTGCCCAGGGTCACCTAACTAGGAAGTGTTAAGTGTCTGAGGGCAGATTAGAACTCAGGTCCTCCTGACTTTGGGGCTGACAGCTGCCCCTGGTTATTCTTTTTTAAATTTTATTTTATTGAAGCTTTTATTTCCAAAAGCAATGCAAGGATAATTGGTCACCGCTGACTCTTGCAAAAGCTTGTGAAACATTATTATTTTGGAGGAATTACGATGACCAGTAATCCAAAGGGAAAAGACAAGATTCCTGATGGGAATAAGGAGGGTGCAGCGTGAGAGTTAGGGGGTCACAGCCCACCCGTGGGCGTGGGAAAGGAGGCAGACCAGCCAGCTCCATGTCTGTGGGCCAGCCCCGTGTCTGTGGGCCAGCCCCATGACCGTGGGCCAGCCCCGTGACCGTGGGCCAGCCCCGTGTCTGTGGGCCAGCCCCGTGTCTGTGGGCCAGCCCCCGTGACCGTGGGCCAGCCCCGTGTCCGTGGGCCAGCCCCGTGTCCGTGGGCCAGCCCCGTGACCGTGGGCCAGCCCCGTGACCGTGGGCCAGCCCCGTGACCGTGGGCCAGCCCCGTGTCCGTGGGCCAGCCCCGTGACCGTGGGCCAGCCCCGTGTCCGTGGGCCAGCCCCGTGACCGTGGGCCAGCCCCGTGTCCGTGGGCCAGCCCCGTGACCGTGGGCCAGCCCCGTGACCATGGGCCAGCCCCGTGTCCGTGGGCCAGCCCCGTGACCGTGGGCCAGCCCCGTGTCCGTGGGCCAGCCCCGTGACTGTGGGCCAGCCCCGTGACTGTGGGCCAGCCCCGTGTCTGTGGGCCAGCCCCGTGACTGTGGGCCAGCCCCGTGTCTGTGGGCCAGCCCCGTGACTGTGGGCCAGCCCCGTGACTGTGGGCCAGCCCCGTGTCTGTGGGCCAGCCCCGTGACTGTGGGCCAGCCCCGTGTCTGTGGGCCAGCCCAGTGCGGCTGAGATCCCGGAGCTCAGAGGCACTTTAGGGACCTGATCCACAGAGGGTCTTGTAAAGCTTGTGCGGATTTGGAGGGGCTGCCTCGAGGCTGGGGTGCCCATGTTCATGGCGTTATTCATCCCTCCCTCCCTCAGTAAACAGCTCCTAAGCTCCTTTATGGCCAGGAAGGGCGCTGAGCACTGTTCTGCCCAGCATCTTAGGAGATGTCTTTTTTCTCAGTCTCAGTCTGTCCCTTTTAGAGCCCATTTCCGTCATCCATCCCTCTCACCTTCATGGCGTTCCTGTGTTTGACCATCCCACACCCACTTCCTCCAGGTCACTGATAAAGCTCAGTGTAGCTCCCCAGACAGGGCCCGGAGACGCTGTAAGGCGACCCTCCTCCCCGGAAGCCGGATCCTTCCCTAGGGGACCCCTTTAGGGCCAGGATAGGCCTCTGGCCGACGTGGCCCAGAGACCCAGCAGAGTCACAGGCTGGCCACAGAGGAGCCGGCTCTGAGCGCTGCGGGCCCTCAGGGTGAAGTGGGCCGTCCAGAGAGGGCCCTTAGTCTGGGTCTGGTCGGTGACAGGCTGGGGGTCCTTAGAAGGCCGGTTGGGGGTTGAGGCCCTAGTTCTCCCGGGCACCGTGGCTCTGCCCGGACAGTGGGCTTGGGCTGGGCGGGCCGGGACAGAGCCCCCGGGACCGGGACTCACTTTGCACCACTCTGTCTCTTCCCTCCCCTGGTCTCTGGCTCTCTGGCTCTCCCTGTGGTTGCCCCCGGTTCTGTGTCTGTGGCGCGCTCTCTGCCTCTGTTTCTCGCGGCCCTCGCCCTCCCCCGTGTCTCCCTCTGCATGGCTCTGTGTCCCGCTGCCTCCGCACACCCGTGCCCGCCGCGTCTCTGTGCCTGGCTGTGTATCTGCCTCTTGGGGGTGTCTGGGTCCCTCCCTAGCTGACTACATCGTGATGCAGTTTGGCCGGGTGGCAGAGGACGTGTTCACCATGGATTACAACTACCCGATGTGCGTCCTGCAGGCGTTCGCCATCGCGCTCTCCAGCTTCGACAGCAAGCTGGCCTGTGAGTAAGCGGGCGGGCGCTGCCCCAACCCCCCGCCCCGCAGGAAGCCCCCCAGCCAGTCTCTGGCCCCCGGACTCGCCACGTGGGCCCCACTGCCTCACACTGGACCCTCTCCAGCCAAGACGGGAGAAATGGCGTGTTTCTCTCCAGCACTCCCATCCGTCATCCTGTCTTTCCTGAAGAAAGCGAGACGTCCTCGCTGGGAACATAGACATCTCACTCCATGCTCCCTTCTGCCCGGCCCCTCCCCAGGCATCTCTCCTCATCCTCACTCCCGTCCGCCCCCTCAGCCAGCTCCATCTCCCTCCCCCCCCCCGCCCATTTCTCCCCATCTCTCTCCCTCTTCCACCTCATCCTCTCTCAGGGCGTCCCTGTACCTGGGTCTAGGCCCGGTTGGGGTGCTGTGAGCTAGAGAGAGCCCCCTCCTCACTGACCCAGGGAAACCTCCACGTGCCCCTTTTCCCGTCTGCTCTGGCTCACGAATACAGACCGTACCCAGAGCGAGGGGGCTCAGAGCCCCCTCCGTGGCTGTGTCAAACCGATGTCAGTCCGTCTTTGTCCGGGCCCTGGAGGCATAAAGGCTGGCGGAGCCCAGGCCATCCCGCCCGGCCGAGGCCGCTGCCCAAGGAGCCCCGTGCCCCCACTCAGGACTTTGGTTTCCTGTGGAACCACATTGTTACAAAGCCACCTGCTACCCTCAGGAGTGAGTGAGTGAGTGTGTGTGAGACTGCGCTCAGAGTCTGTGAGCTGTGACTGTGGACGACTCTCGCCCCTCCGAGGGGCTGCCTGGGGACCGTGTCTGGGGGCCACGGCTGTGTGTGAGTGTGTCGCGTGGGTGACTTCTGGCTGCAGATTCCACGGCGTGCCCCCTAGAGCCCTGTGGGGATCGCAGGGGAGATGGGCAGCGAGTTAATTCTTCCTGCACTCAGTGCCCATGGGTGCCCACTTCTGCCTGTGGGCACGGCGGCCAATCTGGCACAAAGCAGGCCCAGGCAGGCTTTTCCCCGGTAGTATTCAGGATTTGGGGTCAGGAGTGGAGTTCGAACCCTGGCTTTCTCTTTATGACCTAAATGACCTTAAAAATCACTTAACTCCTCCGTACCTCAGATGAGGGGACAGGATTGGCCTGGATGGCCTCTCCCAGTCTGTGCTCCTCCCCAGCTGTTACCGGAGCGGGGCGTGGAGTCTGGACTCTGAATCTGATCTAAGTCCAGTTTAACTCATTATACCCTTAGTTTGGCCAGGGAGCTGGTGAATAATAATAGTAATAACAATAAAGTAGTGGCTCACATGTCTGTAGTGCTTTAAAGTTTTTAAAGTCCCTTCCCCCCAGAGGCCCGAGAAGGAGAGTGAAGTGCATTTCCCAAAGGGAGAAATGAAGGTGGGCACATCCTCAGTGGGGCCACTTTGGACATTCCCGAGGGGACGAGGCAGCGTGGTCCAGCGCTGCTGGTGGGAGGTCAGGAGCAGGGGTTCCGTTCCCCGCTCTGTGAGCTGTTAGCCGCTTCTATTCTCAAGATCTGTTTCCTCTTCCAGAGGAGGGAGTTGGGCTCCAGAAGGGCTCAGGGGTCCTTCTCATCCTGTGATTGGATCCAGGACTCTCAGATTGCCGACTTTCGGGGGATGTAGCCCCTTGGGGGTGGGGACGAGGCAGGACGCTGGTGGTCTGGAACTCAGAAGCACAAAGCAACAAACCTCATTTTCCACCCCAGCGGAGTGGGCAGTGGGAGATGTTTAGGAACAAGAACGGGACGAAGCCTGGGATTAAACACCACGGGGAGCCATGTCATGGCTACAGGGCCTCCCTGATCGCCAGGGCGTGACCTTGGGAACCCGAGGGCCGAAGGTGTTTCAGATCAAGGCCTTGGTTAGGACAGGCAAGCTTTGCAGCTCGTGGGGCACTTCCCACCCTCAGCTGGTTCCTCCTGTGCTCCTGGTTTTACGTGTTCCCACTGCCAGACAAAGTAGCTTCCCTTTCCTTCTGAATGTCTGTGGTGTGCAAGGAGGGAAACTGTGTGCATGAGCACGAGTACGTTTGCAGGCAGCCCAGCCACCCTTTGAATCCAAGCCAGACTTCAGGGTTCCCTGAAGTGCAGAAACTGCTGGGTCAAGTTCAGCGTGCTTGGACGATAGTCTGTGTGGGCTGGGGAGCAGCTGGCCCCAAGAATTCTGTCCCCTCACTTCCTGACCTTGATGGGGCAGAGGGCGCCCCTGGACTAGGAGAGCAGGTAATTCCTCAGGGGCTCCGGGCAAGAGGTGTTTGGAAGAAATAGTGCTTTCTAGATTTTTTCTTTCCTTTTTTGCATTACTAAACTTAAAGAAATCAATTAGTTTGCATGTGTGTTCTTGGGCAAATTGGGACACATTCTGGGGAAAGTGCCTTAACAATTTACAGCAGAGAAGGAAGCATGTGGGAGGGATCCCCTTTGTCAGTGGGAGCACCCTGAGGGAGGATGCTGCCTGCAAGGAGAAGCCACCAGACGGAGATGTAGGGGACCATAGAGTCCCAGAGGTAATGGGTGGGAGGAAACAGCAGAGACCCACTAGGTTCTTCTCCATCAGCAAAAAGGAGAAAATGGAAGATTGCTTCTCCACGAGTTCTTAAGACACGGGTGAGTTGCTAGGATAGTAGGGTAGATGTGGGAGCATCCCTGAGAGGTAACCCTCCCAGTGAGCCTTCCTGCGCTCTCCAGGGTGCTGAAGCCACCCTCGCACAAGCAGCTTCGTCACTGGTGTCCTCCCTCCTCCCTCTCACCAGTCCTCCTCGAAGACCCCCGAGTGCGGGCCAGGGCCGGGCGTCTTGGAGGACACTCATTAGGGGCCACCTCTCCCTGATGTATTCCCAGGTGGCAATTGATGCTCCTCTTCCAAAGACGTGGCCTAACGCAGCCGATTCCCACTGGTACCCAGAATTGTAAGTGAGCCCCTGGCTACCGCCCGAGGAAAGTGACCAGAAGACTTCTCCCTGCTTCGGCTCAGTCCGCCTCTGCAGCCTGGGCTGGGCCGGCTCTCTCTCTTGAATCCCCGGGAGTGAGTCCCTGCTGGCCGACCTGAGGCGGCGGTCAGTGCTCCCTCCGGCAGGGAGCGGACGCTGCTTCCCAGGCAGGAGCAGACTCCACGCGCCAGGCTGGGAGCCCGGCCTTTCCCCCCTTTAAGGGGCCATGGGGACTCTTTGTGCTTAATCGGCTCCAAGCTCGGCTTGACATTTCTGTGTGCTTTTGCTTTCAGAAAGGAGAGATTGGGGGAGCATTCTGTTTTTTATGAGCATTCCAACTGAGTTTTTATTACAAGACCAAATCAGAGCAAACCAAATCGCCCCCACCCTTGGCGTCCATTCCATCGTCCAGCTCATCACAGTGCCTTTTTGTTTCTTTTCTATGAAGGATCCCCTGCTCCCCTCTCTTCAGATCTCTCTTCTCCCCAAGGCTTGCTAGAATCTGAGCTGGGATAGGCCTCGGGGGGTCCCTGTAACGTAGCCAACTCCCAGTGGGTCAGAAAGGGCCTGGCCAGAAAGCCCGGCGTCGCCTCAGCGTGGAGAGCCCCGACGTAGCCAGTCATCTCCCATAATGCCTAGGATGTGTTATGTCTATTTGCACAAGAGTGTCTTTTCCTATTTTCGAGTGGTCAGACATTTTATTTTTGTTCAAAACTATCTGGAGTTTTAGATGAACCTGTGCTTTTATTAAGTGACTTTTTAAATAAACTCTTTGGTATTTGAGCAAATGTATTTATTTATCAGTATGTGCAATGCCTAATTTGGTATTTTCATAATGACATGTCTGGTGTAGGAATTAGTGTTTGGCTACATACAGAAAGCATACTAACAAATTAAACCTTAACTGTTTCAACACTGCTGTTTATGTCTTTCCTGGAAGGGGGCAGACCACGTGTTCTTCATGGTAGTTTCTAAGCTGGGGCTGACCCTTCGTCGGTGTTCTCTGACCTACAGCCCATTCTCCTTACAGGCAGACTTGCATGTGAGGACTCAGCCACCAGATGGGGAATTAAGTGTAAGGCTGACTTCCTGGGCAGGCAGTAGCATGGTTACCTGTGCCCTAAGCATGTTCCAGGAGCTGAAGAAGATATAACTCACGTTTCCATGTCGCCTTATGGTTTACAAAGTACTTCCCTCACTCTTAACAGTGCAGAATGACATTTTTATGCACAGGAGTTGGTAGGCTGAAAGGCTAAGCCAGGGGTTCTCAAACTACAGCCCGCAGGCCACATGCGGCCCGCTGAGGCCCGACGCCTGCCGGGTTATGGCAAATGGGCTGAGGGGCAGAGACAGAGTGAGAGCTTTTGTTTTTCCTACAGTCTGACCCTCCAACAGTCTGAGGGACAGTGAACTGGCCCCCTATTTAAAAAGTTTGAGGACAACTGAGCTAAGCTTTTCCCCCTGGCTCATTAAAAAGTAGGGAGGATCTGCTAAAATGGCAGAGCAGAAAAACCCCAACCTGAAGATAGAGACTCAAATTACAGTCCTAGTACAGACAGTTCAGAGCCTCTATCAGTTTTTTGGGGGTACTAATCTTGGAGCTAGAAGACTGTGTTTGAAGTGGTGAGATCCTCAGCTATGGGATTTCACAAATCCAGGTTTCAATTTCCTCATCTAGAAATGGAGAGCATTGGATTAGATAATTGCTAAGGTTGCTTACAGCTCTAATATTCTGTGGTTCTAGCTATTAAATGAAGATAACAATTGCATGTCAAAAAGTGCTTTTTAAACTTTAAAATACTATAAGAATGAATTACTGTTATTGTGGTGAGTTGCAATCAGTCAACCAACAAATATCTGTTATGAGGGTCAGATTTAGAGATTCAACCCTTGAGAACCAGGTGCAAAAAGGCAGAAATGAAGTGGCAGAAGAAATGATTGCTCTGTAATATTGTCACACAATCTGACCATTAAATTGGTCTTGTTGGAAAACTGCACAAGAGCTACGTGAAGCAGGGATTTTTCTTCATAGCAGTTGTTCCCATATCATCCTGGATCTAGAGGTGTTTGAAAATCATGTCTTGGAATAACCTTCCAAGCCATTTTGTGAGATAGAAGATACCGGTAAGGAATTCCCGTGTCAAACAAAAAATACTGGAAGCATCCAGAAAGTAGCAGTGTAAGTATCAAGGAATGGCCATCAGAATCATACATGACCTACTATACACAAGAAATCTTGTAATACAATATTCTAAAAGGCAAAAGACTTAAAACCAAGAATAACTTGTTCTGCACAACTGATGCTAAAGGAGTAAAAAATGAATCTCTGATAGAAGAACTTTTAAGTATTTCTAGTGAAAAGACTGTAATTGAATAAGAAATCTGAAATACAAGCATTAATCAGGAGAAACCTAGAATTGCCAACTCACTTCAGCAATTGGAAGGAGCTGTATGATGATGGAGTGCTAACATTCTATTAGGGGGTGAAGTAACATGTTCCTTCAGAACCAGAATATCTTCAGAGGGCATCAAAGGAGTGAAATAAAAAAACAGGACCTGGGGGATGGAAAGAAAGAGTATTTCTGTTTTGATGGTTGAGAAGAAAGGGAAGGAAGGGCAGGCTAAATGGGGTACTACTGCACAGCTGCAGTCCTTGTTACTTCTTGTTGGGGCTGAGGTTGGCAGATCTCTTCAGGAGTTCTGAGCTCTCCAGGACTAAAGCTGGGTGTTTACATTAAGTCTGGAGGCTACCTAAGGAGGACCGACTGGCCCAGTCAGAGAAATGAAGCAGGCTCCATGCTAATTGATATTGGGATCAGGGATTTATAACCTAGGGGAAATAGAGAATCTCACCCCCCCCAAAAAATAAAGAGTAACAGGAAGAATATATAAATGTGGAAAAGAGGGGATAGAAATGAGCACTTCTCACAATTGAAGTGTATGAAAGAAGAGCATATGAATATGGATGAAGAGGTGGAAAAGAGTGGGAATCATATCAACCATACTTAACTGAAATGGAGGAAGGCTGGTTGAACACATATCCAGTTCGGTGTAGAGATACATCACACTCCCCTGGGATATAGGGGGAGGATGTTAAGGAGGATAATGCTAGATTATATATAGTCAAGAGCAAAACAAACTTCCTGATTGCCAAGTGGGAATTGAGGCGGCTGAGGGAGAACCGGACTCCAAGGGGGTGCCTTAGATTGCTTCTTAGACAACAGGGGTATGGCCAAACTAATTAGGGTGATGAATAAACTGGAACATTGTGCCATAAGAATTGACCAAAAAAAGGTGATTTTGAAGATTTGGGGGCAATATGAACTTAAAAGGTAAAAAATACCTAAAGGGTTGCCATGAGTGGCAGCTTAATTTGTTCTACCTAGCCCCGGAGGGCAGTAGTCATAATGGGTTCAAATTGCAAAGAGGCAAATTTTGGCTTTATGTGAGGAAAAACTACTTCATGAAAGGAATAACTACTTCATGATTAGGACTGGGCAGAAGTGCAATGGAATGTCTTAGGAAGGGGAGTGAAGCCACCTTCTCACCCCTAGGACAGCTCAACTGGAGGTATAAAAGCTGAATGTTAAAGGGGTATTGAGAAGATTTGGACTAAATGGCTTCTGCGGTCCAGCTCTCAGACTTTGTAAAGCTCTGATGTCAGGGTGCTAAACTAGAAAATATTTTTCATTTCCTTTATATCAAGCCAATCACAACATTTAAAACTCGAAGGGATCTCACATCACCTAGACCAGGGAGTCTTAACCTGGGATTTGTGAGTTTTAAAATTATCCTTTTTGGGGGGTAACGATTTCAAACTAATTTCCTTTGTAATTCTATGCATTTTGTTTTCTGCATTAAAAATGTTTTTCTGAGAAAGGGTCTGGTCTCTAGGTTTTAGAAGACTGCCAAAGGGGTTCCATGACCTAAAATAATTAGAATTCTTATCCAATGCCCTTGGCATAGAGAGGAAAGTGACTTACTCAAGATCACAGAGGCTCCAGCTATCACAACCACCTTTTGAATATGGTTTTTTTTTTAGTTTCCAGTTCAGCACTCTTCCCACTATACCCTATTTCAGTAGATCCTATTACAACCCTTGAAATAGCTCTTCTCTAAAAATGTTTTTGTCCTATCATCCCCACTATGCACTAAGTATCTGGAAAGAAACCCAAAGATACTTCCTAGGGTAGTCGTTTCTGTGATAACAATCTGTAGTAATAATAAAGCCCTAATCTTTGCAAAACAGTTGTATTTTTAATGTCTTTAGATGGAGACTGAGTGGAAAACATCTTGAAATAATTTCTCCAGCCAGAATTAGTACCATTGACATTATGTTTGATGCCTCAGATTGTAACTGGACTATTTCCAGTTTTCTCAGGGAACTAACATACATTACATTCCAGCAAACACACACATGAAACAAATGTTTATCACACTCACATAAAAGATGTTCTTCATACGGTAGCTATCTATCCCTGTCCTCTTTTTAAGATGGCCATAACACATTTTCAACAGTCTGCTCCTAGAACAGCCAAAGCAAACCACTTTTCTGCTTTTTTCAATGCCCCCAGCACCACATTGTGTATGTTCTTCATGGATGTTAGTCTCTACCCAGTTATGGTTTTGGGGTTGTGACTCTGGATGGTTTTTTAGAAGACTCAGGACCATAGGTTTAGAGCTGAAAGGACCTTAAAGATCATTGAGTCTAATCTTTTCATTTTCCAGATGAACAAAGTAAAGTTGGGAAAATTTAAATAACTTGTCCAGAGTCAAACACAGAGCTCCCTAACTCTAAAATCAAAACTATCCATTGGTTCATCTTTCTTCCTCTTCCAACATTTGATGGGTTGTCATAGTGAAGACAGATTAGATTTGTTCCCTGTGGTTCTAGAAAGCTGAACTAGTGTGAATGGATATTTTTTAAAAAATCACAAGGTATCATATTTCAACATTTTTTAAAGCAAAATCTCCTAAGCTTACACATTGTCCAAAAAATGGAATGCTTTCTTCAAGAATTAAATTCATTAATATTGACACTGTGCACTTGAGAAACACAAAGGGGACTATTTCAGAGAAAATGAGGAAGACATGATGACTGAATGAACTGATGCACAGCGAAGTGAGCAAGACCAGGAAAATAACTTAGATATTTTTTTTAAAATTGTAAAAACAATGAACTTTGCAAAACATAACTCTAGTCAGTCAACACAATGATTGACCGTGATTCTAAAGAAATATTTGCTTCCTGAAAAAGAAATGATAGTCTAAATATGGAAAATTAGATACTTTCTAGACATGGTCATATGACGATTTGTTTTGTTCCATCATACACATTTGTTACAAGGGTTTTTTTTTTCTTTTTTTTTGTCAAGGGTAGATGGGGTAGATGGTTGAGAAAGAAAAGAAAATAAATGCTTTTTAATTTTTAAAAACTGCACATTTCTGGGTCACTGTTTTTAAACCTTAAATGGGAATTATAAAAACATTTTAATGTGTTCAAGATGACACAGGGGATTCCTGTTCAGAAACAGCGTAGGTTAGATAAAATTTCTCTGAGTATCCCTCCAACTCTAAAGTTATATGATTTTGGTTTCTGAATCATGTGCATTTTACAGGCAGTATCTGCAAGTCTCTTAGTTTTTCCCAAATTCTTAGGTCTACACATACAAACTTGTGGGCTTTTGAGGTCTGGTTAAAACTACATAGGCACGGTGTCAGACACATAAATTGGATTAATTTTGGAAGAGTTAGCTCATTAATTGTAACTTGAAAAAACACAAAATCGCTATATGATTAGCTAAGCCTCCCTTTTTTTCTGTAGCCCTGTGTTTCTTCATTAATAAAACATGGGAGTTGGACTAGGTGATTAAGGTCCAGTCCAGGTCAATTCAACTTTTATTAAGTGCAGGAGAGACAGTTGAGATATGACAAAGCCCCTGCCCTCACAGGGCTTACAGTCTGGTGGGGGAGAACATATACGTACACAAATTACTAATACAGTAAGGAAGTGAATCTTGGCTACAGCGTCAAGGGAGCTCTTGTATGAGAAAGCCTGGGAGAATTAGGAAGGATGGGGGGGGGGAGACTAAATAGAGACTAAATAGTTGATTTAAAGGACTGCTGAGCAGCTAAGGATTGGAAGCTTAAATTAGTAATGGATGCATTTCTTCAGTAGCTTCATTTTCTCCAGCAGTGCTCAACAGCTTGGGAATGGGTGTAGGAAAGTTAGCTTGAAGAATGTTTCCTAGGGCTGAGAATTAGGAGGGTGGGAAAAATGACCCCTTAAGGAAGTAATTCTAGTGGATCCAGAGAATCACTGAAATAAGTTAAGACTGAGGAGGGAGGTAAGGGAAACCATAATGTGAGCTGTAGACTGGGGCAAAATGGAGTGGTTGAGGAACTGGAGAGCACGATGAGTAATGGGGTTGGGGAAAAGTAGGAAGAGAAGGGAACTTGGCACTCAGTGTAGTGGTGGTGGGTTCCCCAGGATAGTCAAGTATGGCCTTGGAAGTCTAAATAAAGTGGGAGTCGAATTGGAAGTCATAGGAGATGAAGCATTTGGAGGGCTGTGAGATCAGAGTACATGAATAATGAAGGAACTGGCAGGATGAATCAGTGATGTTGGGTGTCAATGTTCCTGGGCAAGGAGGGAGTGTCCTGGAGGTCAGCAGATAACAAACAAATGGCTATGTGTGAACTTTGGTGGAGGAAAGCTTGAGTTATAGTGAGAGAGGTGTGGTCTGGAAGGGGCAAAAGGGAGCAAGAGTAACCTGACCCTTCTGAGGTTGTGGGATAGTGAGACCAAGACAAGCCTTTGTGAGGGAAGACTGGGAGATGGGGTGTCCTCAGCACAGCTCGGGTTTCAGTCAATGGGAGCAGAAGGAAGGTTTGAGGAGGAAGGGTTTGTTTCGAACAGAGCAGGGGTTCGGAGAGGAATAGAGTGGAAAAGGACCAGTTTGGCTGGCCAGGAAGCCAGGGAGCAATGGCAGGGCTGTTCTGGATCAGAAAGGAGGATGGGATAAGAAGGAGGGCTTGTAACCTGATACTGGCTGGCAAAGACGAGGGAACTAAGAGGTCGGAAGGAAGATTGAGCAGCATGTTAGTAGCCATTTGGAAGAATGGGACTGGTGAGAGGAGAAATGAGCTGACTAATTAACATGAATAATTAACAGGTCCCAAGGTTTTAATCAGTGTTGAGATGGAATATTGGTGGTGCAGAATGTGGCCTCCCTGACCCCACTCCCAGATGTTTTTGAGGCCCTTGAGCTTATATAGTAAAAGAAGCAAAAAAGATGAAATTATATTCCACCAAGCTTCCAGAGGTTCTCAGGGCTTCTGAATGACAGCCTTAGTGCTCCTAGCGAAAAAGAAACGGAAGGGGCTAGAGTTCTGCCCTCTCCGATCTATCCCCAGGTGGACGAGTTTTGGAATTACGTAATTCTATGAAATGTGGTTAAAATGTCCAGTTTCTGCAGTTGTCCTCCACTCATCCCACTTCTTGGTCCTGTCAATTGCCTGAATAAAAAAACAACAGATCTTGCCTCAAATCTTTTCAAATCCTAAGTTTAACAACTAGCTCTGGATAGCTGCTGAGTTCAGACCATTTCTCCACTCTGCAGAAGTTATTGTCCTTATTGATCTTCTTCTTCTTGCACAGAGGCAGTTCAATGATGGTAATCATATTTAGGTGGGATATTGACTAGTCACCTCCACTAAAGTCTAATGTCTTACTGGGTATGAAAGTGGTCCCCAAGTCCAAGCTCTGGGAGTCACACACCAAGCGGAAAGGCTTTAATTACTGACTGGTGATGGACTGTTGTCCAAGGATGAGCCTCGCTAAGCTCAAAGAGGCTTAACCCCAGGTGGGCTACGAGGTGATGAGGTGTTTTTTTTTTTTTTGGCCACAGAAATTCTCAAAGGCATCGACTATGTTACAGTGTATGAAGGGGCTGCAATCTGGGTCAGTGGAGGAGCAACTACACTGATGAAGTATGGCCTTGAGAAAAGCATGGACTAGCTGAACTGTTTACTAAAAAGGGTCGGTGCAAGAGGAGAGTGCTTAAAGCTGTGCCGTACTAAGATCAGCTGAAAGAACTGGGAATGATCAGGCTGGCTAGAGTGATGGCTCCCTCAGTCTGAAGGAATTGTAGGCTTGTTCTTGGTTCTAGAAGCAATGGGTAAAAACTGCACAGAAGCTGATTTCACCTTTATCTATATTATAAAAGTAATGGGCTGCTTTAGGAGCTAATGAGCTCCCAACACTGGACATCTTCGGGTAATGACAATTTGTTGAATCCTGTAGGGGTCATCCCTGCTCACATAATGTACCTAGAACTAGTGGGCCACTAAGGTCTCTTCCAATTCTGAGACTCTATGAGCATTTCTCCATGGGCTTAGCCATTCCCTATAGGGACAAAATCAGAAATAGCTTCTAGGAATGACCCTGTTCCTTCTTTCTAGGTTCCCTGGGCTTTATCATCTGTCCTCAGGGCCTCCTTTTCATGTAGGGATGGGATGCTGGGATGAGCAATAGGAAGGCACCAGAAGCTCCATTGACATGTAGAATGGGACAGCCACTGTGGTGGAAAGGTGTTTCTGGGTTTGGAAGTGCTTAGCAAGGCCAGGCAGGCCTTGGAGTAGAATCATTTTTAAATAAGCAGATTATTTTTTAAAAGCCGAGAAATCTTCCACATACAATTTCCAGAGTTCATTTCCTATTAGCAGAGGTAACTTCACCTTCTCCCAGAGGGAAAATCTCTGGGGAAGCTGCTCCCATCTTCCTTTGCTTCTTTATTTGCTTGCCAAGGAGAATAATATTGGGGCTGTAGAAGACAAAACAAAGATGGCTAATAGGAAAATGAAACCCCAAGGAAGTAGCAGAGAAGAGAGCATGTCACTTGCCTCAGATACGTGCCAGAGAAATAAAAGAACTGGCAGAAAGGGCCATTGAGATGGTATCAGAGATCTTTGGAAGACTGGCGACAAAGGTACAGGGCAGCTAGGTGATACAGTGTCTAGTGCTGAGCCTGGAGTCAGGAAAACTCTTCTTCCTGGGTTCCAATCCAGGCTCAAGTACTTACTAGCAGTTACTTAACACTGCCTCATCTGTAAAATGAGCTGGGGAAGGAAATAGCATTTTTGGCCAAGAAAACCCCAAATGGAGTTAAATAATTGGGCACCACTGGAAAATGGCTTCATAACAACAACAAGAAGAGAAAGGAAGAGGTGATACAATGGGGAAAATGACAAATATTCAGATTTTTTTAAAAAAGGAAGTGAATAGTGATGCAATCTACTGTAGCCCAGTAAAACTGATTTCCTGGAAAAGTTCTAGAATGTAACACTAAAGTGATGGTGATGAGAGTGCTCCATGGAAAAGAGATTATTATATCAAATCAATCTCATTTCCCTTTTTTGGTCAGTGCTGCTATATTGGTAGGTTGGGGAAATCATATATATATATATATATATATATATATATATATATATATATATATATATATATATATATATATATATATATATATATATATATATATATATATATATATATATATATACCTAGATTTTTTGTTAAGCATTTGACAAAAGCTTGTATCTTATTCTTGTGGAAAGGATGGGAGAATGGGGACCAAAGAAGGTGGAGCTGGAGTTGGCTGAATGGGTAGACCCCAGAAATAGTTTATTACTAACTGGTTTGATGCCAGCTTGGAGCCAAGTCTTGCCTGGAGTGTCATTTAATATTTTTATCAATGATTTATGTAAAGGTATAAATATAGAATGCTTACCAGATCTGCAAATAATCTAGGAGAGATAGCCTACATGTTGGATGAATGAGTCAGAATCCAAAACTGACAAGCCAGAACATTGGACTGAATCAGTTTAATAAGATAGATTTAATGTTGATAAATGTAAAGCCTTATGGCTGGGTTAAAAATCAGTTTTATAAATATAAGGTGAATGTTGTAGTTAGAAGAAATTCATCTAAAAATAACTGTGGGTGTCGGTGCACTGCAATTTTGGGTCAACAGGGTGGTTTGATGGCAAAAAAGCCAATGTTGTCGAGGCTAAGTTAAGAGCAGTCTAGCTGCTAGGGCTGAAGAGGTGAGGATCCTGTGCTTCTCTGCCAGGACAGGGATGAGCTGGAGAGAGACCGAGAGCACTTGGATGGTGAAGGACTGGGATAAAGGGATATTATTGATAATGCCACTGGGAACTGGGATAATGCCACATGAGGTACCCATGAAAGAAGGAGAGGTGTTTGGCCTGAAGAAGACATAGGAGAGACAGGCCAGGCCCGGCCCGGGGGATGAATGCCTGAAAGGTTTTGGAGGGCTGTTACTTGGAACAAAGATTATTAGACTTTTTCTGTTTTGACCCTGAGAGCAGATTTGGGAGCAGGATGGAGAAACAGAGAGGAAAATGTAGACTTGCTGCTAGGGAAACTTCCAAACAATTAGAGCTCTCAAAGTGCAAGTGGCTGCTTCAGAAGGTAGCATTTTGTCCTCACTGGGGGTATTCAGGCAAAGGCTGAATGACTCCTTGTTAGGGATGTTGGATATGGGATTCTTCCTTAGCTTGAGATCGGACTAGGATGGACTCTAAGATGCTCCCAGAAATGCCTTTGCTCAGCAAGGGCCACAAGTTCATTCTGCATTTCACCTATGATCACTGCAAATGAATCCAATCTTTCCTTTGAAGGAAACTGCCAGTCTTCTCACTATATCCAAACTCACATAACCGGGCAACTTGGGGCTTCTCTCTTCAAAAACGGTTGTTTATCAACTTCTGCTTCCCTAAAGGAAGGCCGTCTGTGGCCACTACCTTAGAGAAAAGGAACGGACTGTACTTCCAGGCTGGGCAAACTGGAAACTGTTAATAGGTAATGATTACTGAATGCACGGACTATTCAGAGAAGCTGGAAGAGGAGGAAGAGTGTAGCTATGACATCTCTTGTCCTCACATCTATTTCTGCATTACTCTGCATGTCAACAAAAAGTGGAGGAAGGCGCTATCAGCTACAGCGGACCAGCCTTGCAGAGGGAGAGACGTTGTCTAACAGGGTGGGAAGCTACACCGGTCACCAAGGGGGCTAACTTCCACTCTTAAATTAACCCTCCAGCCTTGATTCACTCTAGCCCCTGGAGATTGCGTTTCCTTAAAGTGCCCAGCTCCCCTGTCTCCTCCAATCTGTTTCCCAGAACTGCCTCTTTGGAATACAGGTGTGTTTCCTCTGGTTCTTGACTGTTGTCCAGGGGGAACACCATGTTCTCTGCTAGGACGGCAGGATCATCTTCTTCATGCTGACAGCAAGGACACTCCACTTTCTGAGGGCTTGGAGGCAGGTCACTAAAGCTGACAATCTTGTCTTTCTGGGCTTGGAAGTCCCGACTGATCTCTCCCAGGTCAGCTGGGAGACTCTCACAGCACAAATGATCCTCCTCTTCCTCTAGCCCCCCAATTCTTTCCGCTATCTCTTCAGCAGAGGCTTGGTTCAAGTCAGGGTAGTCAACCAGGACTGTATCTGGCCTTGGCTTGACACAGTCTGAAAGGTCATAAATGGGGTAGGTCTCTTCTGGGTAGCCTACACAGAAAGACAGAGCAAAGGTCTTGAAATATCCTTTCAAGAAATAAAACAGGGTTAAAAGAAAAAATTCAGAGAAGGCAGCCAGCCTGAAAAATCCTTTCGAGAAGCTTACAGATGATCCTAATGGTTTTGAAGTTTCACTTGGGCAAATGCTCAGCAATTTGGTTGACTGTCCAAATGCTCTCAGAAACACAAACCAATTCAGATAAAAATACCTTCCTGAGCATGGAGAACTAGAAAATGGGTTTATAAATGACTCTACACTCAGGACAATATGCTTTGGCATCTCTGTTTCAATTCTCTCTCCTCCCAAAACACACACACACACACACACACACACACACACACACACACACACACAGAGTGCTTTCTTTGGAAGGACTGAAGATGAAGATTAAACAAATAACTAAACCCTTCCACTTGAAGAATTACACCAAACACCAGCTGAAGGAGGCAGAGCTAATGTTTACAGTTCATATTTGGAACCATTTAAGAATCGGGAGAAGAAGACAACACTTTGTGAATCCCTTTGCTTAGAAACACAATTGAAATAGTTGGTGAGCGTCAGGTATAGAGAAAGATGTGCTTGAGATTCTGGATGACAAGCACCATCCTTTCCCAAGACAGAATTCCCATTGTCGATTTCTTTGCTTTCACAAAATAGAACAAAAGAACAGAACCCACCCGGTAAATAAAATAGGGATTGCTGGAGGTGTGGTGCTGAATCCCAGCTCTGATAATGAGAAAAAACAAAAATGTTGCCAAATTAAGGCAAGTAATGAAATAAATCTATGTCAGCCAAGCCCCAGCCCGAGAGGCAGATGGGCTGGGCTGCAACTCCTGTGCCAAGGCTGGCAGCAGGACTCACGCTTGCTGCACAATGTGAAAAGCTGGAGAATTCAAAATCCATTTGCACATTATTATAATTGGTAAACTCAACCTTAATGTAAAACATTTTCAGCCTGTGCATCCTGAATAGGAGGCCTCTTTCAGGGCCTGTAAAGGCTTCTTCTTTGCTGATAGGTAACAGAAAATTAGGAAGAAGCTTTACCTTCCCAATCCTCCATGTAAGGAGCTTCCTCAGCTTCTTTCTCGGGAGAGGGGCTGTCAAGGAGTTTTCCCTCCTTCATGACCCTGGTAATTTCTCGGAGTTGCTGTAATAGCCGTTTTTCCTGGTCTGAAGTCACATTCTGTGCCCTGCTCGGAGAGGTCAGACACAACACAGTTATTTGCTAATTCCCAATGAGCACTGATTGCCCGTTACAGTGACCTCCCCGGGTCTAGCACGGGAGCGCTCAAAGACAGGAGGGGACTGATTATTGGCCATAGTAATCACCTCCCTTACCCAAAGATGCCTTTCTCTCCACAAAAAGAACTGAGGAAAGCATCTTAGGTTATTCCCAACGTGTCCCTGGATTCATGGGCCTCCCAGGAACCAACAGTCTAAGGTAGAAACAAGCTAACAGATCCCAAAGAGACTCTTCCTGGCCCGTCCCGGCAGCCCCCACAGGGCTGAATCAGCCATGGCTAACTTTCCCTCTTAGTGAGTGGAAGTGATGCCATTGGTAACTGGCCCTTTCTGACATTCTGGGCAAGGCTGCTTTAGGGCCAACTTCTCCAAGTACCAGGTGTCTGACCAGTGAAGAGTCAGTGTCCCAGCTCAGGGCCTCCCAAGCCAACAGACACTGGCAGATTTTTAAGTGTTGCTCTCTGGGATGGCCACGGGAGGGAGATCTTTCCTTATAATCCTTTCCCAGATGCAGGCCGACGCCTACTAGCGTTCACAGAACTGGAAGGGAGCTCAGAGATGTCCAAAGGCAGAGCCTCTCATTTTGTTCCTGGTGAAACTAGTCCCTGCAGTGAGAGCTGTCTTCCCTGAGGTCACTCACCTTGGTAAGCAGCCGAGGCAGGACTCAAGCCCGGAAGCCTGACTCAGTGCACAGCACTTTGCTGCGATGTACAGGTCACTGTCTCCCTAATATGTCAGGACCAGAGAAACAACTATCTGGACCCAGCCTGCTCAGCCTAGCCCACAAGAACGGAAATGGCAGCAGGGCTCTGGTGCTGCAGGATCTTTTACAAATGGGAGGGGGGGGGGAAGAGGCAGTAGGATATGGTGGGGGGGGGGCTAATGGAATTGGGGAGAGGGCAGAAAGTCTGGATTCCAGTCTACACTTTATATCATTTGGGACAAGTAAGTAGCTCAGTGACTAGATTTGGAATCAGGAAGATCTGAGTTCAAATCAACATATTCATTAAGTAGCTACAATGCACATGGCATTGCAGTTGGTGTAGAAACTTTGTACCGGCTTTAATACATCTAGTTCAGGTCCAATGCCGCTTTCCTTAAATTGTCTCACAATTCAAAAACACTAAAGAGTGTTGTACATTTCTGCAATTTTGTCAGTTTTCTCCTCATTTTCATTTGGTTGCTAATTGTTAACAAGCATAATTCCAGATACGCTACTAGGTGACGGGGATACGAAGGCGAAAATAAAACAATGTGTCCTCATGGGGCTTACATTCTGGTGGCGGGGAGAGGGTGTGGCTTGGAAGAGGAAGACACACAATACATACATATTAGTGTATGTGCATATATGAAAACAATACATAAAATAAATACAAGATAATTTTTTGAGGAGAAACACTGACATCTAGGAAAGGCATGAGAAAAAGTCTAAGTCGGAGCTTGGAAGGAAACTAAGGATTCTAAGGTAAGCAGAAGGTATAGTGAGATGCACCCTCCTCACATGCTTGGAAAGGCATAGATGAGGAAAAGGGTGACAGGGATAAGGAATAGCAAGAAGACCAGTCTGGCCAGACCAAAAACTATGTGAAGGGGAGCGATTATTAGAGTGATACCCTGTTTATCAGGAGGCTAGATTCTTGGCTGTCTACCTTCCCCAACACTGGCCCTAACCAGAAATGCACCAGCCTGAGAGCTACTAAAAAGAGCATCATAAAATATTATGTATATACTGTTTTACTCTTCAGCTAGCTTTTCCTTCCTCAGAAACACTGACTAAACCATTATTAATATAAGATTCTCTTCTGGGTTTGTTGTTGTTGTTGTTTTGTGTGTGTGTGTGTGTGTGTGTGTGTGTGTGTGTGTGTGTGTGTGGCAATCAGTGTTAAGATTCTTAACACGATTGGTGGTCTGGTTTTCCAGCTATCAGAAAATCAGGAAGAGCCAACTGGAAGGGGAAAGGAAGAGCTACCAGAGGTAGGTAGGAAAAATGGCAACACAAAATCATGAATAAAAAGAAGTAGTATAAGGGAAAAAATAAGAAACTCAGTTCTTTATTATTCAACAATACAATAAGGATCTAAAAATGATTATTCTGAATCATTAATGAATGGTTAGATTCTATTCAGTATGCTCTGTTTAAGAAGGACTTCGATTTCAATAAAAATAGCCAATATAAAAAGTGTTGTTATTTTGAAAGGTACTTGCCATCTGGAAAACTTACTAAAGGGCTTGGTAAGATAATGCTAACAAATGAGAGATGACTGCTTTGGTAATATGAATGTTTATTGAATACCCGTAGGATGGCAGGCACTGAGTATTTCCAGCTCACCTCAAGTGAAGTAATAAATCTTACCTTCTCTTTTTTCTTTCTCCCAAAGATCTCTCAAAATGCCCCCACAGTCTTGGGAGAGGTAGCGTGTAAAATGCCAAGACTGACTCTTCTATGAATTGAAGGGTTTCCCCAGAGGATGCAGGGAATATTATGGACTCAGGCACATCAAGAAAGACCTCTAAAAAGCAAGAGGTCAAGGAAGTTGGAGTGATGCTAGTCAACTCTAGCATATTCTAGGTCACTTACCTTCAAAAGTAATACTACATTTCAGCAAAAACCTTTTTTTTCTGAATGATCCATGCTAAAGATAGTTTTCTGTTTTCTAAAATGATCTCGTAGAAGAAAATGTCTACTTTCTGAATCAGGTTAGATTCAAACATGAGTTTTCAAAAGAAAACCTAACAGTTCTAGCCTCTAGAAATGTGGCCAATAGCTTCTGAGGTGGTCTATCACTTTGGAACTTGATTTTCCTTTGGAATTTGTGGTTCACACTTAGGCTAAAAGAACTTTGTAATTAAATAATCTAAAATAGTTTTTATTTTTTCTAGGAATGTCAATCATACAATTCAACCAGTTTTGCTAATAGGTCAGATATTCAAATTTCCATTTCCATTTATACTTTATACTTCCATTTATACAAACATTTATTAAGTATCTGTCACATGTGAGGCACTGGAAGAGATAAAAAGATAAGACATAGAACTTGACCTCAAGGAGCTTATAAACTGGTGAAGAAAAGGGAAAAATTCCAGTAGTGATGACTCTGGACTCACTCTTAGAGAATGATGAAGGTTTACATCTTGCCCTCAGGATTCCAGGGTGTCTGAAGCTTTTGATTTGAACCCTCATTCTGGTATTGTCTTCTCACTATTAATTACTAGCTATCAGTGCCTCATTTTACTTATTCAGTTAACAGGATTGTTGTGAGGATCAAGTGGATAATTGTAAAGTACTTAGCACAGTGCCTGGTACACAGTAAGTGCCATATACATTTTAGCCGTTATTATTACTAGTATTAATTAGCTTTTACAAAGGGATATTTACTTTGAAGATATAACGAATACAGAAATAGCAACATCTCCTCACTTTCTACATCTCTAACCCCTGAAAAGTATAACTTCCTCTGGGGAGAGTTCAGACCCAGCAGTGTTTCCAAGTAGCACTGGTCCTGTCAAGTTCACATTCAGATGCAACATCAAATAAGAATTTGGACCTGGCTCCCCTGCATTAGTCCCCAAAGACTCTACCCCAGAGTCCTTGGTAACTGAATTTCCAGACCTTTCAAAGCTCCCAATGTCATGGGCATCTGTAGTCTCCTTTGCTGGATGCATTCAGCCTGGCAGGAAGGATTCAGACCAACAGGCCTGGTCATTCATGCTCCCAATTTCCTTAAGAAGTAGCCCTTACATGTCATCAGGCTTTTATGGATGCAGGCTCCCTGGCTTCCTCCTCCCTCCAGGGAATCGCAGTCAAGCACTGCTCACCAGCCCTGTTACAACCACCTGGTGAAAACTAGAAAACTAGACAAGTTCTAGGTCTGAGTGATGGTTCTGCTAATAAATCACTGTGTGATCTAGGCAAATCACTTCTTTCTGAGCCTCAACTTCCTCATCTACAAAACAAGGGATCCCTATGATTTCAGCTAGGAATAAAATCACATGATTCTATTCATTTAACAGTGCTCAGTATGAACAAAGCACTGGTATACAAAGCTGGTATAGTGTGTGTGTATGTGTGTGTATGTGTGTATGTGCACATACACAAATAAATAAAACATAATTGATCCTTGTAACACTGACTTTACTGGCTAGCAAGGGTAGGAGAAGCTCTGCACTTTATACTGAAGTGCTTAATTCACTTTTGCTTTATGAATGCATGAGAGTCATTACCACTTGTGCTTCTGAGCTCTAAACTGCCAAATCCCCACGGATTCCTGAACGGGTACTAAGGGAAGTATAAAACCCTCTATTTACATTGAGGTTGTAGACATGTATTCATTTATAGAGTGAGTGCTGTTAATCAGCAAGAGGAACCAAAAATCAATGTAAGGGGACAAATCTGTGGGTAAAGTCAGTAACAGGACAGATTCATAGATATTTCAGAAGACTCAGTGGGTTCTACCCATACCCATTATTCCACAGTAGCTAGTGGTGTGTGTGTGGGTTGGTAGGTAGGACCACTGTAGGCTGAAAGGGCATGGCACAGAAAAGGGCTAAAAAGCTGGGTTTCAGTATAGGGAAAGATTCAGGTCTGTCTCCTAAAAAGTATTTTTGGTGTCTATTCTTGCCATCAGCCCAGACCCAAAGACATATTAGATTGGGACATAGACAAATAAACCTTGGAAGCCGTGCCAGCCTTTGTGACTTGTGACTTGACTGAAGGTATCACAGGGAACAATCACAGTTCTGTAAGACTACTAAAATGCCTATCAAAATCACCTCCTATTAAACATTAAAAATACAAAAAAAAATCAAACAAAACCCCCCCCCAAAATTTTTTTTAAAAAATCCAAACTTAATCAGCACAAAGATGATTACTTTCATTTACACAAACAGAAAGAAGGAATTATAGATGGAACTGCAATGCTTTATTATGTAAAGTTTGTTTTTCTTTTTAAGTACATATTAAATTTATCATTCATCAAAATTGTCCTGAGTATCTGGATTTCTTCTGGCTTTTCTTTTATATTCTCAGCATTTCAAAATGTTTCAAATGCTCTTTCTTTCCTTCCTCCTTCCCTCCCTCTTTTCCTCCCTCTCTTCCTTTGTTTCTTTCCTTCCATTCTTCCTTCCTCTTCCTTTCTCCCTCCTTCCTTCCTTACCTCTCTCCTTCTCTTTTTTCCTTCTCTTTCTTCTTTTCTTTCTCCCTTCCTTCCTTCCTCCCTCCTTCCCCTTCCCTCTTTCCCCTTCCTTTTCTCCCCTCCCTCCTCTTCCTTCTTCTCTCTTTCCTTCTCTGACTCTTTCTTTCGCCCAGTTGCATTTCCTTTCTTGCCTTCCTCACTATTGAAGAGAAAAACAAAACGATTGTAACAAATACACATAATGAAGCAAAACAAATTCTCAGATTGGCTGGCTACAATACATACAAATTAAAAAACCCATCTCGTCTTGGTCAGGAGAAGGTGCCTCATTTTCTATTTCTCTGTCTCCACCTGTTTTCATCATTATCATCATATATCCTGCATTACTACAAGAACTTCTTTTGAAAGTACTTCTCTGTGGACTTCATCTTGCTTGGACATAAATTCCTATAACAACAAAAACTTCTCTAATGAAAGCACAAAATATAAATATTGAACTTAAACTGTTCTATTATGTTCTGTTGAACATAATTATAATGATCTGCGTATCCTTCCTGTAGATAAACAGAATGCTAAAGTTAGAAGGTAATCTGTCATTTTAATGAAGAAGATTCAGGCCAGAATGAGGAAAGGACCCCCGGGTAAGACAAGCTGCATTCTGCAGGTGATTTCTGCTTTCAAAAGCATGAGTTTGAAGACAACTTGTATTTTGAAGATGACATCTGAATATACATTATATTCCGTAATTAAGTACAATTATGAATGCACAGAATGCTGTCTTTATCTAGATGTTTATAGAAATCATCATATGATGGAGTAATGGTGGTGGGAAGAAAAGTCCATCAGTTTTTTCATAAGCAGACCAGTGAAATACAAAGTAGTGTAGGGGAGGTGGGGGATTTCCTGTAAGGATGCCAATAAAAAGCTTAAATTTACATAAAAGTTTTATGGAATCAAAAATTTCATTTTAGCCTCTTCACCACATCCCCACATGAAAGGGATTATCATCCCCATTTGACAGATGAGGAAACTGAGGCTTGGGAAAATGAGCTGTCTACAGCACGGTCCTACATTGGGACCTTAAAATCCAGCACTCTACATTTCAGCATGGTCTTGCTCTGGGAAATGTAGAGTGCTGCCCTCCTCATGTCCAGCCATGGTCTGGAGGAATAGTGAGAAGCATCGTTTGAATTCCCTGTGAGTATTCTATGATCTGCTCATGGTGAGCGGCCCCTCTTTGACTTTTCTACTTTGATGTGGATTTGCTCGGTAAGAATGTCTGAGTCCAAAATGTGTGGGCCTGGGAAGTTTCTTTTTCGGCTCTTATTTCTATTGCATTGAGCGGGCTGCCTTTCCTTGTCATATTTGTTCTATTTATCTGTTGTGGCAGAATGCTGTGTGTGCACTACCTGTGAGAAGATGTGGCATCCCGAGATCCTACCTGGTCCTTCTGGTTCCTCTGCCCGATCGGATCCCTCTCATTAAACACATCTCCTGTACTTGGAGGGCAGGCAAAGAAGGGTCTTTAATTTATAGCCTCTCTGGATATACTTGCAATCCTTTGAAGTCCCTACACTGATGTTTCCTCCATAATAACAAGGTTTGTGCTTGAAATTCCAGAAATGTTCCATTTCAGAAACTGATGTTAACCTACAGATGGATTAAAGGATTTTAAAAAATATTATCTAATAATACTTTTCAGACTTAAGACAGATTTTTGCCTGTGAGCTCTAAAGCTCTGTACAAATTTTTAAATAATGAAACCTCTGCAAACTCTTAAAAGATAGGTATCATGCAGCATGTAGCTGAGCTAAGGCACAGTCTGCTTAAGTGAATAGCCTTAGGACACAACAACTAAGTAAAAAGACTTAGAACTGGAAGCCCAGGTGTACTAATTTCTATTTTTATGCTATATGAATTGTCCCCCATTACCTTGTACCTTATATAGTGAAAATCAACGTCTTCATCAAAAATGTTTGGCCCAGGGCACAAAATACATGAAAGAAAATGTGCCATCTTCCCCATTATATGATGATGCGGGCTCACAGATCATGGGGGAAGTCAAGGTCAGGAGCTGTGGGGCCGGGCCTGGGCCTCAGGTTGGCTTTGAAGAGGATTTCTATCCACAGAGTATTTATATTATATAAGCTTCTATTAGCGCAATTAGAGACCACCCCCAGGGTAGTGAGGTGGCTCTGTGGATACAGCCTGGGCCTGGAGTCAGAACGACCTGTTCAAATCAGACCTCAGGCAGCTAATAGCTATGGAACCTGTGCCCCTCAGTTTCCTCATCTGTAAAATGAGCTGGAGAAAGAAACAGCACCCCTTTCCATGACCAAATGGAGGCAAGGAGAATTAGACACAGCTCAATAACCAGAGACCAGATCTACCTTTCCTAATTTTCAGTTTCATTGTTTAGCTATAGACTTCAGCTTTCCTTAATACCACCTTAGCCCCATGATCCATGATTTCTGTGAATGTCTGATTAGTGACAAGCCCACGTGCTTGAAGGTGACGTGCCTCCTGGTGACCCATTTGGCTTGACTGTAAGATGTCCTGAGAGCCTGTGAATTCTAAAACGGCCAAAGAGGCTTCTCTAGACTTTCTTTCACCCAGTGCTTGAGCCAACATGCTTGTCAAAGAAGGTACTTAATCAATGCTTGTTGAATTAAGGGATATACTTTAATGTAAGATTACCAAACTTATTTCTCTTAAAAGCTGAGCTCACCTACACAACACAATTCATTATTACATGAGTTGGGGAATCAGCCTAGTCCTATTCCAACACCCATGCATTAAAGTGAAGCATCAATCCTGGTTTGTAATACCAAAAGGTGTTCCAACAAAATGCATTATCCTTACTTTTTCCTCTAGGCATATGTATCTCAAGTTTTTCAAAGCACTTAAAGTCATCTCATTATCTTTCCTTTTACAGATTCTTAAAAATGTTCCGACAATTCAAGCTTACTAAGTTTATTAACATACTACAATATTTTTATATGTAAGATATATATGTGCATTTGAGGAAAGAACTTTGCAAATCTCACAGAACCACATTACTGGTACCTGATGGGTATCTGGTGAGCTTTTAATCAGATTCCACTTGTTTTGTGTGGGCCACAGCAAGACTTCAAATAGAAAGTTACTTGCTTCAAGATTTAAGAACTATTTATTCAGAGAATCACAGAAAAATAGATGACATTTACAGAGTTCCAGAACTTCCTTACAAGCTGCCACACATGCATCACCTCCTTTGATATCTGCAACAAGTCTCCAAGGAAGGTGACACACTCACTATTCCAGGTGTGAAACCTTGTTGCCATTCTTGATACTCCATACATCTAACTAATTGCCAGACCTTGCCATTGCTACCTCCACAGCCTCTTTGACACATGTCCCGTTCTCTCCACCTACAAAGTCAATGCTGTAGTTCAAGCCTTTTGTCTGAACTGTTGCAACAGCCTCCTACTGGTCTTCTTCTCTCTGGTCTATTCTGTACTCCGCTCCCAAAGCCCTTTCCCCAAAGCATCAGTCTGCCAATCCCAATCCCTTCCACAGTAAGCCTCAGTGGAACCTTTTTAACACCAGAATCAGTTTAAACTGATTAAACTGATGGGTGTTTCAAACTCTTCACTTCCTGGCCCTAACCAGATTTTCCGGTTATTATATTTTATACATTTTATTATATTATATAATATATTTTAATCCCCTTCAAGCTCCCTATGACCCATTGTTTCTCGTTCAGTATATTTCAATTCCCACCACCATACTTTTGTACTAGCTATGTGCCTCACGCAGAACGTACTCCCTCATACTTTCCCCTCTTAGTCTTCCCTAGTCTTCTCCAAAGCATACTTTAAGGGTTACTTTTTAAAATATATGAGGCTTTATTTGATTCCCTTGACTCCTGGTGCCTCCTCCTCTATTTTATCCTCTATAACTATCTGTCTATATAGCTATATAGGTGCACATACTTACACATGCAAGTACACTTTTCCTCCACTACAATAATAATTAACATTTATATAGTGCTCACAGTGTGCCAGACTGTGCTAGTGCTTCACACTCACCAGCTCATTTGGTCCTCATGATAACTTTGGGAGATAGATGCCGCTATTATTTCCATCTTTGGGGTGGAGAAAATGAAAGTAAACAGAAGTAAAGGGATTTGCCCAGCTGTCACAGCCAGGAAGTGTCTGGGGCTGGTTCTGAACATGGTGCTTCCTGACTCCAGGCCAAGCACTCTGCTTGCTGAGCCACCCAGCTGCTCTTTAGAAGGTGAACTCCTTGAAGGCAGAGATGATTTCATTTCCTGCCATCCTCAGCACCTTGTTCAGGACCCAGCACACAGAAGGCATTTAATAAATGATTGATCACCATCCCCCTTTACAATGGAGCAAACTTAGGCCAATGTCACACAATAAGTAATGAAGCTAGGACATGAACTCTCTCTGCTGATATCCATCACAAACACAAACCTAGGCTCTTCTAGAACAGTTTCAATACCATGGACCTCATTATCCCATAAGACAGCCCACAGTTCCATTGTGGACCTCCCAATGTGTGGGGTCTAGAGGTGGGATGGGTTAACTCCTTCTTATGTATCAAATAAGATAATATCTATAAAGTATAACTGTACATAATGGGTGCTTAATAAGTGCTTATTTCCTTTCTTTCCTGTAGTTTTATCTATTGATCCTAATTCTGCCTCCTGTGGCCAAGGCCTTCTCTACTAATTCCTCTTCCTAACTGACAGCCCTTTATACATTTCAAGATAACAATTCCATTTCTCCCAAGTTTTCATCCTGCCTGGCTGAATACACCTATTCTTTAACCAGCCCTTCTAGGAAATGGCTTCTGGTCCCTTCTCCATTCTTATCATTTTGGGGGACTGCTGCTGGAGAAGAGGCTAGGGCTTCAGGCCAGGAGTCAGGAGGGTCTGAGTTCAAATCCATCCCTTGGGCAAGTGCTTTAACCCAGTTTGCCTCAGTTTCCTCATCTGTAAAATGAGCGGAGAAAAAAAATGACCAATCGTTCTAGAATCTTTACCAAGAAAACCCCAAATGGGCTCATGGAGAGTCAGACATGCCAGAAAATGACTGGAAAACAACAAATCTGAAAAGACAGTGGCCAGAGGCAGCTAGGGAACACAGTGTTCAGAGCACTGCTCTAGGAGTCAGGAGGGCCTGAGTTCAAATTTTGCCTCAGACACTTACAAGCTGTGTGACTCAGGGCAAGTCACTTAACCTAGACTCCAGAAGAAGCAGGAGAAGGAAAAGGAGGAGAAGAAAGAAGAAAGAAAGGAAGAAACAAGAAAGAAAAAAAAAAGTAAAGAAGGAATAAAGACAGAAAATGGAGCAGCCAGAACTAAATGCAATAAAGCAGGCTAATCTGAGCTGGGTAGAGAATAATAGAGCAGCAGAAGCTGTGTGAGTACTCAATTAAAATCCTTGTCTTTTGTTTTTTTTTATCAATTGATGTTCTAGCCAAGTCTCCTTCATCCTACTGTTGTGCATTTTTTTGAGACCTACTTAAAAAAACAGAGTGGAAAGTCCTTTTACCTTCTCCTCTAGCAAAAAGACCAGCCCATATGTAAAGTGCACTGTTGGCAATAACCTCCCAAAGGAAGACAAACATAGGAAAATCCCTTCCAATCCCTGGAAAAGCTGCCTTGGCTCCTAATCCTTTGTGCTGTAGAAGGGTTCTCAGGTGAAAACCAGAGTCATTTGTGGCATCCCACCAACACTCCTGCTGCTAACCACTGTAGAAGGTTGCTCCTCTGCTAAATCTCTCAGCCCTTGCTAGCTCCCTGTCATATAGTTTAGTGGCCTAATCACTCTCTTCATTCAACAAGTATTTACCGAATACTTATTATGGGCCTATTAGAGAGTCATTGCTTCATAAAACATGAACACCTATATTTCCTACATGAATAATGGAAAGTACCACATTAAATTATATAGAAAACACTAACTGTCATTCCTTTCAGATATCCAAGCAATTGTCTTCTCTAGCTTTTAACTATCTAACTTACTTATCAGGATTTATTTACTAATAACTAAAGGTTCATAGTGATATACTTGCTTTTTTGATATATATGTTTCTTTCCCACGCTGAGAGTTGAAATGATGGGCTGGTACAATCCAAGTTTGAGTCTTAATTGCCCCAAATGTTTATTGTTTAATACACAACCTAGAGATGTGATTTACTTGTGTGTGTTCTACTCCTGATTTTTATACACATCAGGGAATTTCCATTCTAGTAACAGCTCCCAGAGAGGTTTAAACATTATAATTGTTCTGTTCACATTTTAAAGTTATGTTTTCCATCAAGCTGAGGACGACCGATATTACAAACCCAAGAGCATTTCACTGGCTTTTCCTGCCTAGCAGCATTTCCCTTTCATATAATAGAAACACAAACCATATTTCATGAAGAATTCTTCAATAATTCAGCAACATTTCTGGCACAGGGATGTATCATTTCAATAACCCTTAGCAGGTTGCTACAGAACAATGCACTACTTTATTTTAAAAATACATCAAGGTAGGCAATTTTACAGCAGTATGTTCTTTCTGCAGAACATAACTGTTTAGACCTAACAATACTGGACTATTCAGTTATCAAAGAAAAACACATACAACCCCCTCAAGTCGTTTTTCCCCCATCTTTATTAGCAAATTGTGTTTGCTAGTAAAATTGGCAGGAACTAGCTTACTTTGATCAGATGACAATAGGATCCTAGCCTAGAATGAAACTTTACAGGAAAATTGAAGTAAGATGAAGCAAATCACTATCTTTTTTCTGAAAGAACAAGTATGTCTCTATCTTATTGTACCAGACTACCAGTCAAATTAAATCACTATGCTCACCACTTTTTCTTAACTCTACTGATAAAAGAAGATTGGAAATTATTTTGCTTTTGAGGTAGCCGCAATGAACAATTCTACTTTAGTGGAGGGGGAGGGAGAATCACACTTTTAGTACTATTCATGAGCTTTTATTTCTTCCTCTTTGTGAACTGTAGTTGCATTTACAAATATGGAAAAGTTAAATGAGAAATGAGATAGAACTGAACAGATAAGATGACATACATATAATAGGAAAATTATTAAAAAAAAAAAAAAAAAAAGCAGAGCTCTCAAAGCATTCTGGTTGGAATTCTAAGTATGTTCTTTCATGGGGGAGAAAAGCAAAGTTCTGTTTTATGAAAACCTACCTCTCACAGTTTGGTCCCACTCGGTTGATTAACTTTTCCATGGCTTCTTCTGTTTCCCTCAGTTTCTCTTGTAGCTGAGCAAGTTCATAATTAGCTGAAAATGAACAAGAATCCAATAGGCATAGATAATTTTGTAAGCGCATTTCTGCAATACAATTGCTATGTTCTTCTATAATCTGGTTTGGGTTTGAAATTATAGGCAAGTAACAGAAAGGGCTGGGGATGTGTCAAGCTAATCAGAACTGGTCTCTTATTTACTAAATCCAAAGGAATTAAATCAAAGGAAGGAATCAGAAATTTGAGGATTACAGAAATGCCCTAAGAAGCATCTTTAAGTGAATAGCTAACAAGTTATGACTTGCTACATAGCAAGTCTAACACCTAGAATAGCAAATATGTCACTAAAATGAAAGTGATGAGATGTTCCAGGGGAAAGGCAGGGGGACAGCCTTTTCTTTTTCCCTTGAAACAAACTATTCCTAAGGCTAAGATACAACCTTGTCAGGTTCCTTAGGATGGACACTAAGCCTCCCAAATAAGCAATGCTTTCCTGAGGTCTTAAAATTATCTTAATCATGCAGATACATGATATTAAACATTAATGGTAGCATTTCTCTGAAGAAGGTGAAAACTGGCCCATGAATCAAGAGAATTAAAAATATGATAACACAAGTTTTTAAATAACCCATAAATGAAATTAATGGCAGAGTTAGAAATGAAATACTATTTACTTCATAGGTGCTATAGTTTTATTTATGCCTGGCATGTCTTGCTAGACAAATGAATTTAGATCTTCATGAAGATAAGGACTATTTCAGGCACCCTTTAGCAATTCTGAAACACAACTCTATATTATTAGCTAATGTTTGTCAAGTGCTTGGAAGGAAGGAAAAGTGCTACATAAATGCTGCGTTGTGGGTTTTTTTTTAATTTTCTGTACAAAATCAGTCAACTGAAATGGAAGGACAAAAAGCAGATACAAAATGCCATTTCCATTATAATAAAAATAGCTGCTCTTATGTATTAATTTGATTTTCTTTCCCTGTTTAAGTGCATTATGAGATATGGTACTAGGTCTGCTACCCCTTACAGAGCCCATAAATCTTTTAAAAATTATTTTTGAGTATATTTCCATCAAGGCTAGTTAAACAATTAAATCTCCATTGAGTGTGTGAAAATATCACAGATTTCTTTCATAGCACTATTCTATGAATGTTTAAGGTTGGTAGAATGAAGTTAGAGTATAATAGAAAGCTTTTCTCTTAAGAGGTAATTCCTAAGATAAAACAATAAAATGGCACACTTATCAGAGAAAAGACAGGCAACGGTTGCTATTCTTTTGTTTCTCTTCACTGGTCTGCATCTAAGCTCAAAAAACTTCAATGGCTCCCCACTGCTTATAGGATGAAGCCTAACTACCTTATTCTAGGCACTGTGAAAGCATGTCCTCCATATCTGGCCCCAACTAATCCTTTCAACTTTTTTCTTCCATTTCTGCTCAATGTGTACTTTCTAGTCAACTGGGTTTCTTTGCTCAGGACACTCCTTCCATCCAGTATGGCTATCTCCTCTCCCCAGCCCACATAAATTCTTAAAAGCCACTTCACATTTTATTTCCCCCATGACCACATGAACTGGAAGGGACTTCTCCCATCTCCATTCCTGTGGCTCTTAAGGTCCATAACACTCCTTCATCACTGGCTACCGTGTAGTTACTCATCTTTTCAAGTACATATGTCTCCTCTCAACCAGTACAAGTTTCTTGTGTAGGTATGGTGCATGGACAGACTGAGGGTTGAGACTAAGGCTCCAGTGCTCATGGCAAGCCCTGGGATCCTGGACATGTCTCCTCTCTCTCTGAACTTCAACTTCCTCATTTGCAAAAAGAGGATAATACTTGCTTCGCTGGATAGCTGTGATGAAAATACTATAAATTTTAAAACACGTTATAAATTTTATAAATTTATAAACTATAAAAATGTGAACTATTGCTGTTTTAGTACTCTAAAGCCTGGTACCATGACAGGGTTCAATCAATATTGAATGACAAAAATAAGAAACATTAGGTGTTATTTTTAATGCTGATACTAATTAATTAATGTGCTGACTTGATTGTTTCCTGCCTTGATTTTGTCCATCTGTAAAAGTGGGCTATCTATTAACAGCAGATTTGAAACCTCCAAATTAATCACCCTTTTCAAATAAGAAGTCATGACTTGCTAATAAATTCAGGAGTAATTCTTTGAGAAAGTGAAGTGACAGCAATCTGTTTTGTGTCCTTCTAGTCCACAGTGATAATCTAATATCAATAGAGGCACTGTGCTTTCCCTTGGAGGATTCAGAGCTAAACTTCAAGAGATTGCAGGTAATGACAATTTTAGATTAATATGAAGTGTCCTTGGGGAAATGTCGCCATTTCCTGTAGGTGGTAGCAGCATACTATCTCACCAGCCATATCACTGTTCAAATTCCACACATTTTTTAGTTCACTTAAAAATGATACTTACTGATCTTCCTATTTGGATTTCCATGTAAAGCAGTGGTAGATTTCCGTTCTTCTGCAGTGGTTTTCCCCTTGGAAGAGAGCTGAGAATTGAAGAGGTTACAACCTGTCAATGGTCAATCTAAAGCCCAAAGGCACCAGACACAGTGTTATTAATAGGGGGGGGGGGGAAAGGAAGACCTTGGAGACCAATATTAAATCAGGAACCCAATTAAAATAGCAACATCATTAGAAGAGATTCCAAAGGTTCCTCCCCTCCCTCTTCCTAAAACAAGGCCTTAAAATCAGGGCAACTAAATGATGGGGGAAAAGAGGAGGGAGAAGTGGTATGCTAGACTAAATCATCTTTAAGTTCCCCATAAGCACTAAATCCTGTGATCCTATGGGGAGTGTCATAAAATAAAAGATTTTGAGGATTTTTTTCTCCATATCCAAGTTAGGGAAAAGAAAAGAGCATAAAGGAAATTTATAGGACATCCTTAGTGGTTTTCTTGCATGACCACTGTGAGAAAGCCTGACTGAAGGGAGCTGAAACCTTCCCTGCAGCTGACACAGCCAACTGAAATATCTGTGATGGAGATGCTGACAAAACACACTGTCGGATGGCCTCTGGACATGCAAAGATCCTGCTTGGAGCTGAGTATTATTTAGAAGAGTCCATTTTAAAGAGCACAAATAATCACTCCAAAGAATGGGCAAATATCATGTTTTAGGTTATATAAGGGGCATTTTGTCTCAGGTTGACTGTTGGGGATGCTGTGGACAATGAAATAAAATTAGCCCTCTCAGCTCCTGGGAAGAAAGGTACAATGTAATTACACAGTGGTGCTATTTCAATTATTACCTAGTCCCCATGTGGCTGTTTTTACTAAGAAAAAGGAACATGGAAAGCTCAAGGTCAGTTGGGGGAAATAACAAGTTCTTCTAAGTCCTTTCTGAGGATCCTCCTTTTTTAGAAAGAAAAAGACTAAATGAAGTTCTATGCTCAGACACTTCTAGTGAACCATAATAGGGAAAGCAAAAAGAAAAGAGATGTTACCAGAGAGAAAAAGAGTTGTTTAGCTAAGGCCCAACAGGTGAATTCTGTGGACTCATTTTAGACTTTCAGATACCACGCACAGAAAACCAGACAGAATTATTAGATCCACTGGGGTGAAGGGAGGCATGGTGTGTCTCACAGTATGAAACATCTCTTGATGTCAGGGAAATTAAAATCAAAAGCAGAATCTCAGAGTCAAGATCTGAGATCCCCTAGCAGCTGAACATTAGAGGGAATTTTTACCTCTTCTTGTCTGTTTTGATGTAGAAGAAAGTATACTCTTCTTAGAATAGAAAAAACTTGTTTGTTTGCTACCTGGTTCTGACCCCCATGGAAATCATTTTTCTGACCCCTGATTATCTGTCAAATGGGGTATAAATGTTTCTATTTAACTATTTCCCAGGGTGGTTGTGAATATTTACATATATGATGGATGGATGGATGGATGGATGGATGGATGGATAGATGGATTTATCATTTCACCTGAGTACATCAATCCTTCATTGGGCAAAGTATGTAAACTCAGGCTTCTAAAGAACTTGTCACTAATTGCAATATTAGAGATTTGGTGATTTTTTTTAAACCTGGTAGCCCCATACTACAATAGAAATATTGAGACCAGAAAAGATGATAATATGCTCTTGATCTAAAAAATGGGTACTAGAAGAAGTTATCCCAGGGCTTTATTTACTCCTTTATTACCTGGCTTATCTGCTGAAGGAGTTTTGGAGAAAAACAAAAGGCTTTAAAAAAAGAATTTTCTAGATAAAACTTAATTTTTTCTCTAGATCTGTAACTCAGAGTGAAGAAATATCCTTTACTAATGGAGAGAAGCAACTGTCCTACGTGTGAATCCTAGAGAGTGGTGTCGGGGACATAGAAGTCATTTGTAAGGGTCATAAAGCCAGAATGAATCAGAAGTTGGCCCTGAATTAAAGTCTTCCTGGTCATGATGTCATGCTCTAGCCACTACGTGCTGAAAAGAAAAAAATACTCCAAAAGCCTGAATGCAATTGATTTCAATGAGCTTTCCTGATGTTAGGAAGGATGACATAGATTCCACTTACCTTAAACAGAATGTATAAGATGTAGAGAAGAATTCCAAAACCATAGATGGGAATAATCTGGCCCATAAGGCCTCTTCCACCACTACCTCCCACACTGCCACCAGATCCTTTGGTTTTTGCAATTGCCTCTGCAAGGTGAGATCTGGGGAAATGGGTACCTGCAGCTGGGCCATCTGAAGGCATTTGGTGGTGCATCATTGGTGGAAATCGACCCATCTTTCCTGAGAAAAGAAATGAATCATCTTTTGTTCCTTCTGTTGCCAGAACTAGCGTTTGATGAAAAGCTAATTTTCCAAAATATTTAGTATTTTCCAACTATTACTCATGAGTGCTCTGTATGTTGGTAAACAAGGACAAAAAAGACAACTTTCTCACAGTATCACCTGGATTTGGTAGAAAACAGAAACTGGATGAGAGGCAACTGAGATATTCCCCCACTTTGTTCTTTTTATGTGCTACCAACTTCCTCATACAACTTTGGCAACATTCCCTATGGAGGGAAGACTCAAGATCCTGGAGGGGAACTCTGAGGGGTATCTTCTTGTTGTCCTGGAGGTCAGGGGTACATATTTTGCCATTCCTGCTCTTTATCTGAAAGTCAAATTTCTCTATTAACACGTTTTCAATCTGCCTTCAAAATAGGAAATTAGTTGACCTATCTGGCTATTGGATGTTAGGGTAGGAGACAAAGGTTTAATGGCATTTAGTAGTTTGGTTTAATGGTAATTCTATTTAAAAGGTGGAAGAAACAGCAAAGAGGAAATTCTATTCTGGATGTATTTTTCATTAAGGAAGATTTGGTTGCTGGGGTGAAAATGATGGGAATATTGTGAGAAAATGAACACTTTTCAGGGTCCATGAAGAGGAGGAAAGCTAGGCATAATCTGACATATTTTCTCGTTTTCAGAAAAGTAAATTTCAAAGGACTCAGAAGAATGACGGATAGAATTCCATGTACTAAAATAGGGACGTCAGTACAGAAGAGATAGAAAATTCTCAAGAATGAAATTCTAAAGATGCAAAGAGAAATAATTGCAACAAGAAAGAGAAGCGGAATGGTCTGAAAAGCCTGATACAGATACACTGAGAACTAATCAACCAACTTAGATTTTTGAAGATGTGTACAAAAAAGATGAAAGCAAGGAGAGGGAACAAAGGATGAACACAAAAGTATAGCGTGACAACTGAAAGAACAGAGTTTGAATTGCTGAAACTCAGAAGAAGCTAGGGCTGGCAAGGAAATTGAATAAGAAAAAAATGGTCTTGTTATATTTTAGAGAAAAGAGGAGTATTAAAGAGAAGGTAAGACCACAACTTGGAGATGACAATAATCAACAAAAAGATGGAGTGATTCAATTGTTGTTTAGTTCTTCTATTTTCTCCTCCACAGGAAATAATAATCTTTTTTTTTAAAAAGAAAGAAAATAATAATCGTAGCACTGAAAGAACAGAACAAAAAAGGCTAATAGATAAATGATGCTCAAGATAAGTAAGGAGACTGAGAAAGCACCAAGTTGCCTTGGATGAATGCTAGTCTGGCTTAGAAGCACAACATCTTTGAGTGCTAATAGAGCTGTTGGGTTGTGACAGCAGAATCACCATCAGGCATATCTGAAAGATATGGAAAACTCCAGCCATCAAAGGACTAATGAAGGACAGAAGTTGTTCTGATTTTCTCAAAGAAAAAAATAACGTAAAATAGAATCTACAAACTATCAGTCAGAGGGCCTAGCTTGGACTCCTGGGGAAATTTTTAAACAGATCATAAAGAGAGAAGAAAAGTGCTTACAAAAATGCAACATGCCTTCATCAGGAAGAGATCATGCCAAACTAATCCTATTTCCTTTTTCTGACAGAACTACAAAACAGGAAGATCAGGAGAATGATATAGTTTGTTTAGATTGCAGCAAAAATTTTGACGAAGTATGTTATACTTTTCTCATGTGGGCTACGTGGTAGTACAAACCAGTGGTTAAGAAGTGATTGAATGGACAGACCCAAAGAGTCATTAATGGTGAGTGTCTGATGAACTAAGTCCTATAGCCTTTGAGATAGTGTGTTTCCTGGGGCAGCTAGGTGGAGCAGTGGATAGAGCACTAGCCCTGAATTCAGGTACTGGCAGTACCGGGACATTTTCCAACTGGCTTTGTGTGATATGTAAGTGAAATACAAATCAAGTCAACAAGCATTTATTAAATGCTTATTGTCTGCCAGTCACTATGCTAAGACAAAATACATCTGGATAGAAGAATATGGATATGGTGACTAGAGCCACAACAAATCCACATCTGTTCTCTGTCACTTATTAATCTTTTGTAGCCATTGATTTAGCATCTTAAGTCAGTGCTCAAGGTTTCAGAGATAGATTCACAATGTAGTGTCCAGGACCCTGGTGCTGACATGCAACTATAGCAAAGAGTAATCAAAAAGTCCTACATTGTTCACCAGACCCCTGTGTGACAACCTGTTGTGAATTAAAATGCCTGTGGTCCTCTCCTGATTTGCTGGGAGAAAGGAAGTTTATAAGATAATAAACTTTTGAGTTGATTCCAATGTGGCTTGGTTCTTAGGTAGACTGAATGAAGAAACAGGAAATGGCATTTTGCTTTGGGGGGGGGTTTACAGCTATAAAGTGAGAAGACTGTAATGAGATACTTGCATCTAAAGCTCATTGGTTGTATTATGCTTTTTACACATCTCACCTGATAATTTAGAGAGGCAGCATGGCACAGTGGGTAGAGATTCAACCTCAGTGTCTAACATTTATTGTCTGTGTGGCCACATGTAAGTCACTTAACTCCTCCATGTGTCAATTCAGAACGTGAGGTCCGAGGGTATGTTAATATGGATCAACTGAAGAGAACTGCTTATGACTGAGAGTGAGATGAAGTCGGGCTTGATGAATAATGCTGGATACAGAGCCTAGGGTTTAAATCTAGCTGACGATGACCCTTGAGTGAGGAATACTATTCAAGGATTCCACATATCAAGGAGGGGCTCATCAGCCTGAAATAACTGTAAGACTGTCCTCTCATATGAGAGACTGCAGGATACCTGTTCCATTAAAACATACCCCTGTTTATTGCCTGTAGAAACTATTGCAACAGACTCTGGATGGGTTTTCTTGCTGTTGTTTTTCCTGCCCCATCTCTCAATCTATCCTTCATACTCCTGTCAGACTAATACTTCTTAAGGAACTATTGAGTTATCTCATAAAATAAAACCAAAACTATAATAGTTTCCTATTATCTGCACAAAAAAACAGTTTAAACTCTTTTGGTTGGCATTCAAGATCCTCCATAATCTGGTACCACCCTATCTTTTCATTCTTATTTCACATTACTTCTCATGCACATCATATTTGCAAAACCCCAGGTACTCTCTGACCCCAGAAAATGGTCTTGAATTTCCTTTCACATAGATCCCTATACCTGGAATGAGACTAGATGAGAGAGGACCTCAGAGATCATCCAGTTCAACCTCTTCATGCCCTTATTAGACAATTCTCTTCAAAGTCCTCCTGAATTCCTAATCAGCCTGGAAACCCTAACCTCAGGTGAAAATAGTCCCTTTACTCTTGGACTCACACTGAGGTTTTTCATAATTCATTTAATACACACACAATATCCACATATAAAGACTTTAGTTCAGAATACCATTTTAGATATGTATAATTGTGTGTTGTACTTACCAACATACTTATCTTACATCTAGATGAGAAGGGACCATGTCTTACCTAAGCTTTGCATCTTCCCCAATATCCAACATAATGCTCTGCATACAGCAGGTATTTTATAAGATTTTTCATCTTGTGAGATAACTTTAATGTGCAATGAAGAAGCACGAAGATGATAGGAAGTAGGGCCATGGGGAACTGAATGCTAGCTTTATACTTTGGTGTTAGTGACTATGCCTCTACAGAATTGTGAAGCATGTTGTATTGGTTCATTACACAATACCATGTTGACCTTCAAAAACGTTTAACTTATACCCAGAAGTCCAGCAGTGGATTGGTAAGCTTTGGTTCATTAGGTTGTGGCTATTCTAATTAATTTTTTTTAGCATTTTTAGAATGAAACATGAAATTCATTTTACTTCAGTAAAAGGACAATCTTTAAAGTCACAACATAAAGCAAAAAAAAAAAAATTTAAGAAAGATCAAAGCACCACAGTGTTATCTAATGGCAAATAGTGCATTTATGGATTAGCTGAATGCTTAAAAATCTAAAAAAGATAATTTTTAAGCATCTACTGTATCCAGAGCACTGGAAGAGATCCTGGAGTGAGGGATAGGAGAGAAACAAAAAGAATAGAAAGCACGGTATAGAATTCCCACATGGGCTATCATTTTTAACAACAAACTATTCTATTGCCTCATGAAAGGCATTAGCATGGTCCAACGAAAGATTGCCATTCAGGAGATCTGGTTTTTTAATCCCTGCTCTTCAACTTGCTAGATAGAAGTGACCTATCTAGACAAATCATTTTCCCTCTTTGGAACCTGGAATTCTTATCAATAAAGTGGTGATGAGATGAACAATATCTGCCATCAGCTCCATTTTTATATTAACTGAATGTCCAGGTGCTAAATAGTTGCAAAGCAGTAGAATCCTGTTAGCTATGGTCAATCAAACAATTCTTGGAAGATATACTACTTTGAAACCTCATTTCTTTTGGTGATAAGGTTACTAGCTCAGAAACATAGGCAGTTTTGTCTGGATTTTACAAAATCTTTATGATACAATTGTGGAAAAAAATGATATGACAGCAATTAAGTGGTTGAATGACCAGTCCCAAAGAGTATTGATTAATGAAACAATGTAAACAGGGAGGAAGGTCTGAAGTGGCAAGTCTCAAAATTCTGTCCTCAACCAAACTTCATTCAACACTTTCAACATTAATTTAGACCAAGATGTAGATGGCATCCATATTAAAGCATGGGATGACACAAAATTGGGAGAGATGACTCATACAATAAATGACAATCTGAATTCAAAAAATCTTGATGAGCTGAATGATGTGTCCAGTCTTACATGAACATGTAAGTTATATTGGGATAGTTTTTTTTTTTTTATTTTGTCCTTGTGAGATTTCAGAATAATGCCTCACTCGCAGGAGGAACTTAAGAAATGCTTGGGAAGTGAATTGAATAGAAAACATAGAGATGTAAGCATAAGTCTGCACAGTTCAGTTACACAAGTAAAGAATGGGTGGGATGTGGCTAGATATCAATGCTTGTAAAAAGAACTAGAGGTTTTAGTTTAATCTTGGGAGTTTAAACAGCAAGCTTACTATGAGACCTTGGTATAGAGAAAACTTCAACGATGTCAGTACAGCTGAAACAAAACGAGGGAGGGGACAGTTCTATTGTCTATTGTCATTTATAGAGTGCTGTGTTGGGCTCTGAGTGCCACAGTTTAATAGCAGGGAGGATCTGAAACACATATAAGGACTGGTTGAAGTGGGAATGCTTAGCACAAGTAAAAGAAACCTTGCCTCAGGAACCAGAGGATGAGTGTGCATTTTTCTGTTCTGTTTTTTCCCTTGCCCTCAGGATAAATGAAGGCCGTTCTCTAGGATTTTTTAATATTTCATGGCAATCAGTTCAACATTCAGGCTCTCCATCATACACTCCTTGTTCTTTACACAACCGGCCTACCTCCATTTCAGGTACAGAAGAATACATGCATGACAAATATTTACTCACTCAAAGCACTCAATAGGTTTTTATGAACATCTATGACGTGCACATCATTCATTTCCCCCCTAGCCTTCATTAACAATTCATTCAATATTTATATAAATTTTCCAAATCCACCAAACTATCAGGACTCTCGGGGGCCACAGAATAAAGTTCCTATTCTCCAGGAGTTCAGAATGTTGTTGGGAGACCATATATACACTCATATAAACCCTTTACATAAAAGTGCAAAGTAATGTGTAAAGTGTGTGTGTACTCAAATGAATGGTATAAATAACAAGTGATAAAGAGGTCTAATTCAACAAACACTTAGGAAGACACCATGCAAGACACTGGAGTCATTATGATCATGTTTAATTTCTCTGATTACATCAGCCCCTGCTCATGGTTTATAATTTTTTTTCTTCTGATCCTGCTATAAATTGCTATTTCATATGACTCTGTTGATGTGTATTTGTACTGACTCCAGGGTAGTTCAAAGAGCACAAATGGCTGATCAGGAAGCTTGAGTGTAAGAGAAGAGCCAGATCAGGCCTGGCACCCAGGCCAATTGTTACACCAAGAGGGAGGTGGGAAAAGTTGCAGCTTTGTCATAAATAGTGGCATGATCTCGGGGAAGTCATTTTCTTCTGTATTCTCTTGTTTCCTCATCTGAGTTTGGTGATCTCAATATCCCTTTCATCTCTAAAATTCTATAACTCCATAAATCACTGAAGGCTCCTGAGCAGGGAATGGCCTATTCAAAGTGATGTTTCAGGAAGCCTGATCTTAATAATATATAATTTAATTACTCTTACCAATATCTACTTTAGGGAGGAAGGCTGGAGACCAGGAGATCAGTTAGATGGCTACTATAGGAATTCAAATGTGAAGGGAGGCCAGTGACCCTGGAAACTAACAGGGACATGTCTGGGGACCAATACAATGAATTATCAACACTGCTGCTGGATTAGATGTGGGTTCAAAAATGCCTCCAAAATTAAGTCAGAGACCAGGAGGAAAGCCATGCTGTTAAAATCATGAAGAAGAAACTAGTGACATTGTATACACTTGAAGAAAAAACCACAGCTGCAGTCAAGTGAAATATTGGCTACATATTTGTGGCCGATTTCATCTGTTCAGATGCTGGTGGATACTATTAGATGAGGTGGCAAGAAGAATAAGCGATATAAATTGGGAAGTGCCTTATTAGATTTGATGAAAAGGAAGTTGAAATAAGTACATGAGTCAAAATGTAGCTCTCAAAGGAGGGGATAGTTGGAGAGGATACAGAGAAAGCCAGTATGAATCACTCATTAGGAGACTAAAGAGGAGAGACTAGAGTGTTAGAAGGTACCAGAGGGGTGTCGAATTTTCCACTTTAGATCTTTGGAAAGTAGGAGCCACTGGTGAACTTTGAGAATGCACTTCACACTTATAACATTTTCATCTATCCTAAATCTCTTTTCAAGGCCTGACACCAGTGATTAACTCTTTAAAAAATCCTACTTTTTAAAGAGTAAACTTATGCTATGTAAATTATTACTTATGTGATATTACAAGAATCACACATAAATGGTACAGAAGGGCAGTGATCAGCAGTATGTGAAATACCATATTGATGAAATCGTGGATTCCTCATTTACTTGTTGAAAAAAAAATATTAAACACCAACATGTATAAAAGCATTGTGCAGGGAATGGGGGAAACACAAAGTTTAGATTAGGAGCTGACTGTCACTGTGCTTACAAATGTTTTTTTAAAAAAGAGATGAGTAGGAATATAAAAGGCAAAAATGAAGAAGACTTAGCAATGGGAGTAAAAGCAGAGATGGGTATGTAGCAGATATATTCAGGAACAAGCATACAGTTCAGTCTGACAGTAGTATTGAGTACATGGAAGGTTGTATTATGTGCTAAGACTGGAAATGTAGCTTGATATCAAGGTCTTGGATTATAGGCAAAGAAGTATGATCTTGACCGAGTCAAGAGGGAGTGCCACCTAAGAATCTCTGAGCTGAGGAGTGATATGATATATTGAAGAAAAATCATCCTGGCAATATAAAGAATAATAATTAGGGAAAGTTGACCAGGATTCTAAGCCCTATCTCCTCCCACCCCCCAAAAAGGAGTCATCCCTTGGTGACAGTCTTCTTGGTGACAGCCTGGTGTGTCCCAGGGTGTCTGTATTCCTGTGTTGGGGAAATCCTTCCTCATCCATGAAAGATATGAGAGGATGTTTCATGCTTCTTGCCTTATGTACTGAAATAGTTAGTTATGGCTCCAGCAGAATGAACGATGGATTAGAGGTCAGAAGTTGTAGTGGAGGCAGGTGCAATAGTACCAGGAGATGAGGACAGTTCATATTCATTAGGGTGGCCACAGGGATGAATATATTGCAGAGTATGGGTCTTGGTAAATTACTCCTTTCCCAATACATTCATGAACTCTCTCCCCGGCTTTTGTTCGGTTTTGGTGGGTGAATGTCAATTATCTTAATTTTTGTCCAGATTTCCCTTTCTAATTTACCCTTGAATTTTCAGATTTCACCTGACATAAGGCTTGGACAGAACTAATGGGAAGGAAAAGAGTCAAAGATAAGCCAAAGCTGACATTTATATAGCACTGCAAGGTTTGTCTATATTTTCTTCACAACCATCCTATGGCATACACAGTGCAAGTAATATTATCCTCATTTTACAGGTGGGAAAACTGAGGTTCAGCCAGATGACTTGCCCATGATCATACAACTGGCAAAGGTCTTAGAAGGGATTTGAATCTAAGTCGCTTCAAAATCTCAGTTCAGTGCTCTTCACACTAAAACCGAGTTCCTTTTCTGATATTATGAACATGGGAGCCCAGGTGAATGGTGGCGTCAGAGACAAATAATTGTGTTAAAAATAATATCATTGGAAATTACAGGATTGCTTAATTCACGTTATCTTAAGTACCTTTTAGAATCTCTATGAACATATATTCAACTCAACAAATGTTTAGTGAATAGATTTGATAGGTAATGTGTTATGCTAGGCACTTAATGTACCTAGGCCATTCAGAATGACAAGTTTTCCTTCCATCTTTGGTTTTTAGTTTAAGAAAATAAATGTCTTCTCTCTTCCCCTCCCCGACCCCCCAAGCTGGCTTAAAATAAAAGTAACCCAAAGGAAAGAAAACAATGAGAATCAATGCTTTAGACTATATATTGGGATATACCAATAGTGAAGGACATGTGTGCGTGTGTGTGTGTGTGTGTGTGTGTGTGTGTATACTTAAGAATTCTATAAAGTGGAATTTGACTAAATACTAATTGTTTATTGAAAGCCTTTTCTACATTTTGGTTTATTTAATTATTAAAATTTCACTTAGTGTACCACTGGAGACTCACTACATACCTAATGGATTTTAGAAAAGCACAGCACTACTTTCTCATTGTTTAAAAAAAAAAAAAAAAAAAAGCATAGTTCCTGCTGCTAACAAAAGGCTAGCAATGTTAACCAAAGAGCTTTCTAAAAGCAACATTAAGCAGTCTGTAACACTTCATTCTCAGGACAAATCAATCCATAAAGAACTGTATGTATTTATAACTCTAATTGCCATAGTTCAAGCAAGGTTTGATGGGGTCTTGAAGTAAGCTTCTCTCTGGAAAAAGTAGGTAATTTTGGAAACAAAATTGGGCCACAATCACGATGGATCACTGGACTTCCACCACTTCTTCCTGCAGAGCTCTCCCCACTTCTGTACCTCCCTCCATTATTCTCATCCCTCTTCTATTTTCACCTTAGACTACACTGACTTCAAACCCTTATCAAGAAACTATTGTTTAGGATGTAAACTCATGATGGTAGGGGCTGTTTTGTCTGTGTCCCCAGCAATCAGCAACCAGCAACCAGCAGCACAGGACCTAGAAAAAATTGTCTACATCCCTCTCTTTTGTCTTCAGTCAATGAGACAGTGTATTTTCTTCTTAGCTTTCTATGTGACAAACTGACTTTCTCGCTGTGCCTCACTGGACATTCCAACACCCTATCTCTGTGTCTTTGTTGGGTTCCTTCCCCAAGCCAGTAATGCCCCTTCTCATCTCTGCCTCCTAGCTTCCTTCCAGAGTTGGCCCAAGTGCAGACTTCTGCACAAAAATTTTCTTGGACCTTCGGCTGTCCCCACACAAGTGCACGTCTTCTTCCTGTTAAGATTATGAGATCCCTGGGAACAAGGACTGTTTTACCTTTTTCTCTGTATACCCAACCTAGCAGAGTACTAAAAAGGCACTGCCTTGGTGGATTATAAATCCTTAACTGCCACAGTATTCTAGTTGTTGAACTGAATATTCATAACACTGTATTAGGTGATTCTGAGAATAGCAGGACTTTTTAAAATGGCACTCTTTTAATAAGTTTCTTGAAGGTAGAGAGATTATAAAACATACACAGCTAAGTCAACACTTACTAAATGCTTACTATTTGTCAGTCACTGTACTAAGCACTAGATTAACAAAGTAGAATGTGAGAAAGGCAAAGGAGTAATTCAAAGTACTCAAGAAAATCTAAGGGAAAGAACCCTTTTGGCTGAGTAATCAGGGAATGCTTCCTGGAGATGGTAACTAATTGGATTTCAAAACGTTTCTCAATGGCAAAAATTATACATTTAGTGGAAGTAGGAAAAAATAGAAACAGGAAACCAAGAGATGAGGATGAGATCTAGATTGGCTGTAAAATGCACGAAAGGAATAAAAGGGAATAAAAGCACTTTCTCTGGCCTCCTTTAAACCTCAGCTAAAATCCTACCTTCTGCAAGAAGCCTTTCTCATTCTCAATGCTAGCTTGATCACACATCATTGTTTGCATGCTCTCTGACCCTCCTTTAAGGCTGTGTGTTTCTTGAGAACAGGAACCTTTATATTTCTTCATATTCCCATTTAACCCAGTGTTGGCACACAAGTACTTAATTTTTTCTTGACATACAAGGCAGGTAGAACCATGGACCTTAAGTAGTAGTTTAAAGAGTTTGTTATCCCATGTGTAACAGGGAGCCACCAAAGGTTTTTGGGGCAAGGAAATAACACGATTAGAGTCTTGCAATAGGAAGGTTATTCTGGCTGCTGCTGCTGTAGACGATAATACATGAAGACAAAAGAAATTTGAGGCAGAAAAATAAATTAGCTCTTAAAAAAGAAGTGATAAAGGCTTGAGGTTGTATAGTAGGAGTGGATGATTCATGGAAACAGAGAGGTCCAAGGCTTGGGGCTAAATTTTTGTGGTTGAGAAAATGTCATCCATAGCTAAGTAAAGATGTACCTTTGGCTAGTCATAGGCTGGATACTGTTAATTCTTTATTAATTAAAAGGATAGTAGAGTGAAGAGTACAAACTAGGTTCAGCCTCAGAAGTCCTAGATCCATTTACTATGTTATGTGCTCTTGGGCAAGTCATCAGTCTTCCTGTGGGTGTATACCTGCACCAACACAGATATCTGCACTATCTCAATTTCCTTGACTTTTTCCCCTAAAGGTATCAAGTACTGGATCTACAAACAAGAGTATGTCCAGCTTGGAAAGCAATACAATCTTCAGTATATTCCAGAATTCTCTTTTTATTACATTATGTTTAGAATTCCTCCTTTTGGTAGAAGACTGGACTAGGTTTTTAAAGTCTTTTCCAGCTCAGAGATTCAGTTAAATCATTTGACAAGATCTATTTGTGGAAAAGTCTGCAAAGCTTTGCAATTATAGTCCCTATTGATTGCATTTCTCTGAAATGTCTCTTTACAGTGTGAGTTTATCAGGACAGGATTTAATTTAACCAATTTCAACAGCTGACCATCTATCATTCCAGATTGATTTTTGCCCAGATTACGACACTTTTGTAACCAATAAATTACAAAAGGAAAATTCATACTGCTATCAATGGTTTCAGAATCCTAAAAACTAGCTCGAGTTCTGTGAAGGCAAGAACCATGTCTAATCTACACTTTATATTCCCTCTGGCACTCAGCACAGAGCCCCCACACTCAACTGGGTGTTCAACAGTGTTTGTTCAAGTGAAGTGAACTCAACCCAATGGAAATTCAAACAAGTAACTTGGAGAAAAAAAAAAAGGTAAAAAAATAGTCCTGGATGAAACTTCACAGCTTTGGGTCACCATCTCTGAATTTACTGCTTTTCCAAAATAAACAGCAACCACTTAAGCCTTCAAAAAATTGTTGTATTTTGTCCTAAAGGGAAAAAAGCCAAATATTTTTTTAAAAAATATTTTCCCCTACATTTTAATAGTGCAGATTTCTAAACAATTTATATCCTTATCACATTACCATAAAAACATATCCATATTTCAGATCTACTCTAACCTGAAGTGTTTTCTATTCATACCTAATTATGTTTTTCAAATGTTTAAGGGTAGCTTAATGTAATCATACCCTGAACAAATCACAGAACTTTAAAACCAGAAAGATTCTCTCATGGGACCAGACTTGGCAAGGTTTTCTGTCCACCTTAGAGCCCGACCATCACCACAGCCGGGGATTCGACATCCCTCCTTAATTACCTGCTTTCCCCACAGGATCTCCAGTAAGGGGTAATTCAACACCTCTCACTCGTTCCATCTCAAATAGTTTCAAATGTTGACTTTTCCTTAGATTGGGGCAAAATCTGCTTCCTGGCCCATCCGCCTACTCTTGCCCTCGGACCAAGCAGAACAAATCTGCCGTCTTCTTTATAAAGAGGTGGTTTTAACCAGGACCCCTCCTCCTGCCACACATGCTTTTAGAATGATGCATTTGACATCATCCCTGTATGCTCTATCAATGAGAATTATTCAATGTAACCTACGGCGTACCAAGGAAAAGGATTAACAGAAAAGCATTTGTCAAATGAGGCAAATTAAAGCCTGTTTTGCACAGCTGCATTTCAAAATGACTATTAGAACCTTCCAGTGGTGGCACAGGCAAAAAAAAAAAAAAAAAGTGGCTTAAAAAATGGCCGAGGCAGTGAGAGGGGGGTGGTGAGGTTGGTATAAAAAAAAAAAAAAAAAGGCAAACAACATTGATTCAAGTCAACTTTATTTCACATAAAGAGACCATGGGACACATAAGACAAAGCACCGAAGCCCTAGAAATGCTCAGGTAGAAGAGACACTGGGGTTGGGAGTGGGCGTGGGACTGGATGATTTGAAGCAAAGCAGGAGAAACTGATTTTTAATATGCACACACACATTTCTGTTATGCATATGCATATATACGAAAATCTCCAGCCAAAAGCAAGCTCCACACGAGACGGGGAAGGAAGGGCAAGCAAGCAGCCAGCATGTGCGGGGGGCTGAGGGAGGGCCGGGCAGGGTGGCAGGCAAGCGGGGAGGGTGGAGTGAGGCAGAAGCGGGGCTCAGGTCCCTTCAGTGGATCCTTAAGCACGTGCAATGGCTGCGTCCTGAAAAGGGAAAGAGACCGGGATTTGAAGGCGGGCTCGGACAGGCTGCCGGGCTGGGGCCGCTCCCCGGGGCGGGACGCTCCAGGGACGCGCCTCCGCCCACCGCAGGCCCTGTCCGAGGTGCTACAAGTCTGCGAGTCTCAGTTTCCTGAAACTATTTCCACCGGTTGTGGTCGAAATGACCGAAACTGACTTTATTCTCCTAATTTCCAATGGGGAAATGAGTTGTTCAGATCATTCTTTTACAATAATTAAAAAGCCCCCAATATGAGGGAGTGCGTAAAAAATAAGTACTGTTAATTCCCCGAGTCCCGTAAATGCCCCGGCAGAAAGGAGCTCGCAAGTGCCCGCACGACCTCGGAGGCCCCACGGCCGCCACTCGGGCCCCGGCTGGGTCCGGCTCAGCCCCCACCCCGAGTCCGGCCCCTCTCTCCAGATTGTGGCCCTCGGCTTCGCCCGGGGCCGCCCCCTCCGGACTGGAAGCTCCCCGAGGGCGGGCTCTCCTACGTGGTTCACAGCAGGTGCTTAATAAAGACCTACTAACGGCCTCCTGAAGGGTTTAAAAACTCGCGGACTCGGCTGCTTCCTCCCGCTCTAGGGAACGGCTCTCGGAGCGTGGGAGTGCGCGGATCTAACGGCCGGTAGCGGCGGCGCCGCCAGAGCGAGCTAAGTTTCCCAAGAGGAGAAGGCAGGCGCCGGGCGCGGGAGTCTCTCCCCCTCCCCCTCCCCAGATCCGGGCTCCAACCCCCGCGGCGGCAGCCCCTCCGACCCGCCCTCGGGACCCCGGAGCGGCCTCTTACCCGAGGACGGCTCCGGCCTCCTCCCGCAGGACAGGAAGGCCTTGGGCAGCAGCAGGGACACACACAGCACGAAGCCCGACACCATGGCCACCTTTCGTAAGGCGGGGTAAGCCATGGTCGCGCTCGGCCGTCAGACCCGCATCGGCCCTGACCCTGCCTGTCCCGACACCGCCACCGGAAGCGGAAGCCCGGCAACGGCTCACGGCGTGCGTGAGCCCTTTCCCGTTGCCTCACCCTTGGGCCCACAAGATGGCGGCACGACGGAGCGTCGAGAGGGACAGAACTCTTCGAGACCCGCCGCGGGAGGGGAGGGGGGGACGAGGAGGTCTGTTGGCCTGGGAGGGCCGGAGGGAAGGGCGAGCGGCTCGCGCGTGAGCGCGAACCGCCGCCAGGGGGCGTCCAGAGCCAGGGAGCCAGCGCGTGCTGAGAGCGAGGGAAATCTTACGGGGAAACCTTGGGGGTATTTTCGTAATCTCCATCTCCATCACGGCGCGCATTATATAAAGTGCTTCACAAACATGCTCTCACTCCACTCTCACAACAACCCCTATTTTACAGAGGGGGAAACTGAGGCAGAGGTTAAGTGACTTGCCCAGAATCACACGGCTAAAAAGCACCTGAGGCTGGATTTGAACTCAGATCTTCCCGAACCAGGTCCATCGCGCTATCCACCTCAGACACAAAAGATTGCAGAACTGGTGAGAAAGGGCTGGGTCTGCCTCAGTTTCCTCATCTATGAAATGGAGGTAATGATGATCCCTTGGGGCTTTTGCAAACCTTGCAATACTGGCTGAGTGCGAATTACCATAACGGTAACTTTTGGAGGGGAGGGGAGCTCCGATGTCATCGAGTAAGGGCCTAGGGAGGGAGGAAGCTCTCTCTCCAGCAGATTCTCCTGCAACTTCCGGTCTTGGGGAATCGCCACCTGCCCGGCGTGAGTCTGGGCCGGGACGGGAGCCGGGCTTCTTTCGGGCTCCGCCGTCCTGTCTGACAAAGAATCCGTCCTCACGTCTAGAAACGAATTCTAGAAAGAAATAGAAACGTAGGAGACGGAAGCCCAAGTAACACCCTCAGCCCTTTTACAGGTAAAGAAACCGAGGACTGTACGGAATTGCACTCGGAGCACCTGGATCCGGCCCGAGCTCTGCTGTGAATTGAGCGTCCGTGGGTTGAGTTTTTTAATTTCTTTGGCCCTCAGTTCCGGGATCCGCTCGACGTGGAGGCTGGATTACCCCACCTCCGAACGTCCCAATCCGCCCTCGGCCTGCGATTCCGCGGCGGCAAGTGAAGCCCCGACCTCCGGCTCGGGCCCTCCTCCGCGTCTCTCCGCAGCGGCCCTGCCCGCGCTCGGGGAGTCTTCCCAAGGGGTGCGATAACGAAATGGGCTCGGCAGGAAGGTCAAGGGTCCATTTCTAATTAGTCATCGACTCCGAGCCGCCTTGGACAACCCTTCACCTGGCCGGGCTCTCCGGCTGTGAAACTGAGGGGTGTCATCTCCGATCCCGCCGGCGCGGGAGCCGCGGCCGAGCCCTCCCCTTGGGCCGCGTCCGCTGTGGGATTTGGGGTGGGAGCCTTTGCTTCTCCATTTGTAAAATGGGGGTGATCGTTACGCTGTCTGGAGCAGGGCAATGTTTTACTTGTGAGCCCTTTGCCCAAGAAATTTTTATGTGGCCCTCGGCAAACAGTTATATATAAAACTAAGTATGCAAATCAAACGCTTACGGCTCATAACTCAGGGTTTGGGGACCCCCGCATCAGTTATCCAGCCCCATGTGAGGGCCTGAGTCACAATCTAAGACTGATCTAGAACCCAGCCAGGATTGTAAGAAACCCAGTCTGGAAACCTCAGAGAATAGAAATGGTGTCACCTCGGCCCGGGGCCGACCCCTCAGGGCAAGAGCTCTCCGTGGGGGGGGGGGGGGGGGGACTAGGCATGGAGAGGGATAAAAACGGATTAAGGAGAGCCTGGGGCCGCCATCCCGTGGAACTAGGGCTCCAGAGTTCGGAGAGAGGTGCTGCGGCAGGGGCGCGCTCACGCACGAGGAGGGAACCCCGGGTCACGAGGGAGCCCCAGTGTGAAGGAGCAGGCGTGGGAGCTGTCCCTTCCTGCCACCATGAGTTATACGGACAGTACAGGGGAAAGAAAAAGCATTAAGTTTACCTATTAATGTGCCAAGCACCGTGACAAGGGTTTTATTAATATTTCATTTGATCATCACAACCACCTTGGGAAGTAGGTGCTGTTTTTATCTCCATTTTACATTTGGAGATAATAGCTTCCTTCCCTTTCCCTATCCTTTCCTCCCTCTCTTCCCTCCTTTCTTCCTTCTCTCTCTCTGTCTCTCTGTCTCTGTCTCTCTGTCCTCTCTGTTTTCTCTGTCTCTCTGTCTCTCTGTCTCTGTCTGTCTCTCTGTCTCTGTCTCTCTCTGTCTCTCTGTCTCTCTGTCTCTGTCTGTCTCTCTGTCTCTGTCTGTCTCTGTCTCTCTCTGTCTCTCTGTCTCTGTCTCTGTCTCTGTCTCTGTCTCTCTCTCTCTCTCTGTCTCTCTGTCTGTCTCTCTGTCTCTCTATCTCTCTCTCTGTCTGTCTGTCTCTCTCTGTCTCTGTCTCTCTCTGTCTCTGTCTCTTCTGTCTCTGTCTCTCTGTCTCTGTCTCTCTCTCTCTTTCTCTCTCTGTCTGTCTCTCTCTCTCTTTCCTTTCTTTCTTTTTGTCAAATAAACCCTTTTCTATATTTAATGTCTAGTCAGACTGATTGCTTGAACAGGCAATTTGTGAACCTTTTTGGAGTTGGCAAATTAAGGTAGATATGAAAGTATATGGCGGCTAGTGGTTCAGTGAATAGAACTCCAGACTTGGAGTCAAGAAGACCTGGCTTCAAATTCGCCCTCAGACACTTACTACCTGCGTGACTCTGGACAAGTCACTTAACCCCATCTGCCTCAATTTCCTCATTTGTAAAATGAGCAGGAGAAGGAAATGGCAGACCGCTCCAGTGTCTTCGCCAAGAAAACCCCAAATGGGGTCATGGAGAGCTGGACAGAACCAAATAAACAGACTGAAGTGTCTCTGAATAGAGGCAGGAGCTAGAGAGATTTTGTGAGAAGCAATCCCAGAGGAGGGGCGCTCACCTCAGGGCTACATTAATAACACTAACAAGTCTTCCCTGCCCCAGGTTTCTCTATTGTGTTAATGACATCTAGGCTGTTAACCTTTGTGTCATCTTTGAACTCTCGCACAAATCCCAATCAATCACTGTGGCTGACATTTCTTCTCCGATTGCTCTCTGGTTTGTCCCTTCTTTTCTACTGATACCAGTCATCCAAGGGCCTGAGCTCAGCACAGGAAGCACTGGTTCACTCTTTGCATCCACCAATGGTACTGTCTGCAATTAAAGCTTACTTTGTCATCTCTCAATACTAGCTTCTTTTGAAGGCAATCTCATATCCCACCTCCTCCAGGAAGTTGTCCTCCTCTCTCAATTCTTTTCTTGGCTACTTGGAGACAGGTACCTGTCTGTACTAGTCATCTGGCTTTCTATTCTAACTTCTCTTTCCATGTGTGCTTACCTGGACTGTGAGCTTTAGGAAAGTTGAGGCTGGACTTCCCACATCTCTTTATCGATGACTCTTAGGCAATGTTTCTCAATAATAATGACTCCTTTTCTGGAACATATGTTTTCTTCATAACAGCTCTAGGATGTAAGCAGCTTGAATACCTCCCTTTTATAAATGGCACAATTGCACCTCACTGAAAGGAAATCATTTGCCCAAGGTCACACAACTAGTACATGGTGGAGTAGACTCAATAACCAAGGTCTTCTGGATCCCAGAACAACTCACTCCTTTATATCAGGTGGAACATTGGTTGATACTATTGTTCTTTCCTGCTCTTGTTATAGGATATGTAACTCATATCCTGATTCTGTATGATGGGGCACGAATAGGTATAAACCTATAGACTCTCCAATCCTGTAGTCCCACGCAATTCCCTGGATTTCAAGCCAGGCAGGGACATCTATGTCTTTTTAATTAAAAGCCTCTGAACATTTCAAATGCATGCTCGTTCATCTAGTCATTTATTCATTGGCATATTCATTCAATGATTCATTTAATAAATCATAACCAATCAATCAACAAGTGTGTGTTAAATGTCTACTATGTTCCAGGCACTAAGACAAAAGTATGACAAAATTAAACAATCCTTGTTCAAAGAGGGAGAAATATAGCATGAATATAAAGTGGATAAATACAAATGGAGACTAAATAATTAAATGCAATGTAGCTTGGGAGGAAGAGAACTAGCAATACGGGAATTAGGAAAGGTTTATATAAAGGGTAATTTTTGTGTTGGGAGAGATATAAAAGTTCTTTCTATAACCTGGGGGATCCACACTACTCATGCACATCAGCCCAGTGGGTTTGGAAGTGATTTTATATCAGGAGAACAATGACCTATTGCATTTAAGAAGACTCAATAAATCTTCTACGGACAGAGGTTTTGGCTTTGAAATAGGTCCTTACTGACAAGTTCTAAGGCTTTGTGGATAGATTTCAACAAATGTCCACTAACATATTCTGACAAGCACTAAGTTGGCTGTTGCCAGCCAACAATGAGTAGCAGAGCTAGCCAACTATGAGTTCATTGTCCATACTGGCTAGAGAGGAATAAGGTGGACGTTAATGCTGTAGTCCTCGTGAATCCCATTCCACAGTGACACCCAAGCAAGGAGTAAAGTTGATCTATGACACAAAGATGCTGGGTCATTCATACAAGCAAGTTCAGTTGAGAGCCTTCCACTAGAGCTGATGCTCTTAGCAGCTGCAAAAAAAGTAGCATTATTTCAATTCTCCTTCCCCTGATTGTCCTTATTATAGGGGGCCAAGGACGGCTCCAGGAAAAAGTTGGTTTTGTCAGAAGGGATTTAGAACAAAAAGAAGTACAGAAAGGGAGGCAAACAAATGGCAATTTTGTTAGTACTATGTTAAATTTAACTTGTACAGATTTGAAGATACATTTGAGAAAAACTAAACAGTATATAACTGACTTCATGGTTTTCTATACAATCCTTTTGTGTGTGTTTTATGTTGAAATGTGCAGGGTTGCTGTTGTTTGTTCAGTTCATAATATGAAGTTGTAATTTCATTGAGATGAAGAACATTCACACGGAGGGAGAATCCAAAGGATTCTTCCAAAGGAAGAATCAGTATCTTTCCTGTAACATTAGTGTTGGACACTTGCCTAGAGTACCGAGAGCTTAACTAGCTTTATTAGGGTCAAACCATCAGTGTGTGTTAGAAGTGGGGACTCAAAATAAATCTTCCTGTCTCAGAAGCTGGATCTCTATTACAACATGCCTGCCTCATAAATTCATAATAATAAAAAGAATTTAAAAAGAAGTGACTCGGGTCAGAAGCAGGCTATGTGATGCTAGAGAATTCAAGTCTTGCTCCCCAAGGTCAGCCAATTGTTAAGAGAATGCTTGAAGCTGCAGCTAGCCAAGGAATATTGCCATATTGAATATAACCAGTGTAGACCAAGATAGAGCAAGGAAGTTGGTACTACGCAAAGCCCACCATGATCGTGAAAGTGGCTTTGTTCAGGCAGGATGTGAGAGAATTCTGGAACTGGTCCAAGATGTTTGTGAGTGTGTGTGTGTTTGTGTGTGTGTGTGTGAAAAGAAAGAGGGGAAACGGGGGGGAGAGAAAGGGGAGAGAGAGGAGAGAAAGAAAGAGAGAGAGAGGGAAAGGGGGAAGAGAGAGACAGAGAGAGAGACACACACACACACACAGAGACAGAGAGAAACAGAGAGAGAGAGAGAGAGAGAGAGAGAGAGAGAGAGAGAGAGAGAGAGAGAGAGAGAGAGAGAGAGAGAGAGAGCGCAATTTTTGGTGTATCTAAAAAAAGGGTTTTTATCTTAATAACCAACCAAGGATTACCTGGGAAACATAAGCACTCATGAGGCTTTGGAGCTAATATACGTAGGTTGGAAGGAGAGGGAGAGACATATGTTTGAGATCCTGATGGGGAAAGTCCATTTTACTCAGTATGCACAAGCATGTCCAAAAAGGATCCAGAAATGAAAGCCAACAAATGCTGAAAAAACTATTCTCCAGCTGTATCTAGGTGATAGGGAAACAACAGCTGGGGTTAGAAACCTATCTCAGATACCAACTGATCTTGGATAAGTCACTTTACTTCTCTCAGATTCAGTTTCCTCATCTGCAAAATGGGGATAATAATAGAACCTACCTCTAAGGTTTGTTTTGAGGAACAAAAGAAATAATGTATATAAAGTACTCTGTAGATTTTAAAGTGCTTTACAAATATGGTATCCCTTGTTTTCAGAAAGGCCTGTAGAGACTTACATGAACTGATGCTAAGTAAAGTGAATAGAACCAAGGAAAACATTGTACACAGCAACAAGAAGATTGTACGATGATCAGTTGTGATGGATATAGATCTTCTCAACAGCAAAATGATTCAGGCCAGTTCTGATGGACTTGTGATAGAGAAAAACATCTGCAGCCAGAGAGAGAACTGTGGGGACTAAATTTGGATTGCAACACAGTATTTTCACTTTTTTGTTGTTGTTTACTTGCTTTTTGTTTTCTTTCTCATTTTTTCCTTTTTGATCTAATTTTTATTGTGCAGCATGATAGTTGTGGAAATATGTATAGAAGAATTGCACATGTTTAACATATATTGGATTACTTGACATCTAGGGGAGGGAGTGGTGGGAAGAGAGGGAAAAAAATCGGAACACCAGGTTTTGTAGGGTGTGTTGAAAACTGCATATATTTTGAAAATAAAAAGCTTTTTTTAGAAAAAGAATGATCTACATACAAAAAAAACCCCTTTAAAATAAAAAAAAACTTAAATTATTGCTTACCAAAAAAACCCTAAACTAAATAAAACCAAATATAGTATCCTTATTAGAAGCCATTCTGAGCCAGACTATGAATTTGAGAATTATAACAGAATAGTTTCAGAGTGATCAATGCAATGACTAGTCATCATTCCAGAGGGAAAATAGATAACATTTGCTACTGATCTCATGATAGAGAGGTAATGAACTCCAAATGAAGACTGACAAACGCTTTCAGACTCAGTCAATGTGAAAATTTGCTTTGTTAAACTATGTATATTTTGCTACAAGGGCTTTCTTTTCCTTTTTCTGATGCAGAATGAATGGGTGGGAGGTTAAAGGAATTAAAGAAGGCTAAAGGGATTGGATAGCAAAAAAAGAAAAGTCATTGAGGTATTTTTTTAAGAAATGGAGAAAAAAAGAACAAAAAAGCTAGAAAGAACAGACAAGTAGGATAGTTTTGAAAACAGCAGACTGTAAGTTCAGGATATAATAAAATTAATATAAAATGTTATATGTTGCATTTGCATGTGACTTCCATGTTTATGTATGTGTGAATTAGATGTTTGCCATATTATGTGCTATCATAAATGTATATATATACACACATATATATATATATATATACATATATATGTAAAACACCTTACCTTGTATTACTTGATATTCTAAAGTGAATCAACCTATAAACTCTCTTAGTGTATTCACTGGTGTGTAAAAACTGCAAAATTTGTTATTATTAGTATTTGCTGAGGCAATTGGGGTCCAAGATGTTTGTGAGTGTGTGTGTGTGTGTGTGTGTGTGTGTGTGTGTGTGTGTGTGTGTGTGTGTGTGTAAAGAGAAAGAGGGGAACGGGGGGGGGGAGAGAAAGAAAGAGAGAGAGAGGGAAAAGGGGAAGAGAGAGACAGAGACAGAGAGAGAGGGTCATGGCTGCTAGGAAGTGTTAAGTGTCTGAGACCAAATTTGAATTCAGGTCCTTCTGACTTCAATGATTGTGCTCAATCTATTGCATCACCTAGCTGCCCCAAGACTGCAAAATTTAATTGGGGAAGGAGTACAAGAAGGTAAAAGGTTTCCTACGCCAATTGGAATATCACCAGAGAAGGCCAGATTATGTCCTTCTTCAGCCTTTCTACTCCCAGTTTAACTAATGCTTTCCTGAGGCTTAGCAATGATTAACAAAAGTATGTATACCTAAATACTAGTCCCCATGGAATGCATGGCAAGCTTGAAGAGGACCAAAAATGGCACCATTATGTTGGGGTCAAAGACTGCTGCTCCTGACTGTGGTTGATTGGACCAATATGACCTGGGAATGCCCTATTACAGGTCAAGCACAAGCACATCTTATGAACATTTAGGATGGAGTCTCTAATTTTGCACATCTCTCATTTCTTTTGAGCTATTTCTGTTCTGCTTTTCTAATAGAGCACAATCCCTGCTTTGATGAGACCTTTCTATGTTGGGTGGTCCTGTGCCAGTGTCTCCCATGTCATGCAATCAATTCCAAAGTTCTCAGAAAAGACCTTGAGAGTGTATTTTTTTAACCATAATTTGAGCTGCTGCTTTGTGTGATTTTTCTGTAAAATAGTCTTTTAGACAAGTGCACATTTAGCATTTGAACAGCATCACCAGTCCATTAGAATTATGCTCTCTGCAGTTGAGTTTGAATGCTTGGTGGTTTAGTTTGAGGAAGGACCTTAGTGTTTGGTATCTTATCCTACCAGGTAATCTTCAGACCCTTCCCAAGACAATTCAGATGGAAGTGACTCCATTTCCTGGAATGGCGCTGGTATAGTGTTTAGGTTTCATAGGAGTCCAGCAATGAGCTCTGTAGACCCTCAGTTTGGTGGTCAGTCTAATCCCACTCTTGTCCTACACTTTCCTTCAGAGTCTCCCAAACACTGAGCTAGATGTATATCCTTGGAAAATATGCTGTCAAGTTAAGTGAACTTATCCCCAGAATTCACTATTTCTCCACTTGCTGTAATTGTTAGTTCCACATATGGATGATGTGGTGCTGGCAGATAGAGAACCCCTGTTTTCGTGATGGTCATTGTTAGGCCAAAATGAGTTCAAGTAGCAGAGAATGGACCCATACTTTGTTGTGCTTCAGCTTCAGAGGCTGCATTGAGTATACAAAAATGAAAAGGGGGCAAGCAAAGAGAGATGAATAAATTTATCCCCAACTTCAGAGAGGAAGTGGGATGCACAGAATAGAGAATTGTAAGAATGCTTGTATTCTGGGGCAAGGAAGAAGTAATTTAATTCAATTATTAATAGCCTACTCTCAGTGAGCCACTGTATGTGGGTATACACAGATAAAACTTGTTCAGTGGTTTGGGTCATATTCGATCCTATTTGGAGTTTTCTCAGCAGAACTACTAGAATGGTCTGCCATTTCCTTCTCCAGCTCGTTTTTACAGATGAGGAAATTGAGGCAAATAAGGCTAAGTGACTTGTCCAGGGTCACCAGCTAGTAAATTTCTGAGGATAGTGAGTCTTCCTGACCAGGTCTGGCACAAAAAGCTTACTTTCTACTAGATAAATTTTTTGGGGAAGGGGTGCGCAACAGAGTTGGAGTTCCAACATTTCTTGAACAAAGATTTTTTTTAAAATTAATTTTTTTTGTTTTGAAACAATAAATATTTCCCAAGAAACATTCAAGAAAAATTTATTACAATATTTATTTTGGTTCCTTCTTCTCCTCCACTCTCTCCTTCTGTTCCTTCTCTTTTTGCTCTACCCCCTCCTCTTTCCCCAAAACTAGTTTGTGTATTATTTATGAACAAGAAAGGTGTGTTACTCTTATTCACTATGAAACTGGACCAGTTTTGTTTCCGATTCGATTCCTATTTTTTCAACCACTGTAGATATTATTCTGTTCTTTCCTGGATATCACTTTGCACACTTCTCATCTTTCTCGGAATTCTGCTTTGTTGTCATTGCTTTCAGGCAATAATATTCCTTTGCATTCACATGCCATAATTCAGAGTGCTTGGCCTGAAGTCAGGAAGATTCATCTTGCTGAGTTCAAAACTGGCCCTTGACACATACTAGCTGTGTGACTCTAGGCAAGTCACTTAACTCTATATTTGCTTCTGTTCCTCTTCTATAAAACTGCCAGAGAAGAAAATGGCAAATCACTCCTGTGTCTTTGCCAAGAAAATTCCAAGTGGGGTCACAGAGAGTCGGACATGACTGAAAACAACTAAACAATAACAACAAGCACCATAATTCACTGTCATTCCCCAATCACGGATTGCATATTTTGTTTCCAGTTTTTTTGTTATCACAGATAATTCTGCTGTGCACATTTTTGTCCATCTCGGTCTTTTCTTGCTGTCAATAATTCCTCAGGATATAATAACAAGAGTGGAATTTCTGGGTCGCAGGGTATGAACAATTGGATACTTTCCCTGAATAATTCCAAATTGCCTTCCAGAATTTGGAACCAATTCACAGGCTTCGCCAGCAGTGAATTATTGTACTTGTCTTTTCCAAACCCCTCCAACAATGCATTTTCCCGTCTTTTAGCATCCTCACTACCTTGATGAGTATGAGGTGATACCTTGGGGTTGTTTTAATTTCATGGGATCACAGATTTAGAGCTGAAAGGGAGCTTAGAGGTCAACTGGTCCAACTCCCTCACTTTACAGATAAGGAACTGAAGCCTGGAGAGGTTAAATGATTTATATCTCATGGTCACACAGGTAGTAAGAGGCAGGGCCAGGATTTGAAACTGGGTTCTCAGACCTCTGACTCCAAATCCAATTTGTACCTCATTTTGTATTTTATCATGAGTGATTTTGACTTTTAAGGTTACTACTGATGCTAACATCGCCTTTCTTCTTTTGAAAGCCTCCGGTTGTATTGTTTGATCATGTGTCTTTTGGAGAATGACTCACACATTCAGTGTTGGAAAGAATCTCCACCGGAATTCTGGCCAGCCCCTTTATCCTCCTGATGAGGAACCCCAAACTCAGAGCCGTGCAACTGCTTGCTCCAGGTAACACTGGGTTTGACATTATTATCAAAGGCAGGATTTGAATCCAGATTCGTGGACCTGAGAGTGAGTGCTCTTGCACTGTACCTTGCTATGTCCCCCCAGAATGCTCTACTGTTCTTCCCAGTGTGTTTTCCTTTGAAGTGCATTTAAGATTCACAGCTCCCCTCAGCCTGATTTCTTCTCCAGCCAGTTTGATTTCTCCCAGACTTGAAGTCTGGAAGGTCTTCCTTGGAAGGTGGGATTAATATTAATGGCCCCTGCAGGGGAGTGCTAGCTGCAATACAGCATGCTGAGTTATCAAGCCGGGGCAGCAGAAGGCATGAACTGCCACTCAGGCCGTATAAAACGATTATCTTTTGGATTAAAGGCCGATCTGCAGCTTCATTTATTCTCTACAGCTAAAATTGGCTGGTGTCATGGTTGCTGCTGGATGTTGAGTGCAGCCTGAGAGCTCTGGCCCCGGCTATTTCTGACCCCCTCCCTCTCAGATTCATTTCAGCTGTCTGCTCCCTTGCTCAAAAATTAAATAAAGTGTGTGTTGGGGTGGGGGCGGAGAAGGGGGAGGCTGTGCCCAGTGGAGACTGTATCAAAACCCATTTGCCTGGTGGTATGGTTTCCTGCTGTCTGCCCAAGCTTAAAGACACCTGGCTTCAGGGAGCCTGGAGCTCCAGAGAAATGTGTGTATTCTTGGAGGCAGTACAGTCTAATGAGAGGACTACCAGTCTGGGCAACCTGGTTCAAAGCCCAGCCTCCCATTTACTAGCTGTATGTCCCAGACTCAGCCAATTAAATCCCTTGAGCTTCAATTTCTTGATCTGTAAGATGAGGACAGCACTGGGCAAACTATTGCCTTGTCTTGCCAGGGACCAGGCCATGGGATTTCCCAGCTCTTCCCTGTCCATGCTGTAGAACATCCCCTTCCCATCTATCATTCCTTTTCTCCTCCAAGACTAACATTTATATAATACTTACAGTTAACATTTATATAATTATATAAATATTTATATAATAATTGCAGTTTGCAAAGAGATTTATATGTGCTAGCTCATTTGATCCTCAGAACAATCCTGAGAGGTTAAATACTAATATTGTCCTTATTTTATAGATGGGGAAACTGAGTTTCAAAGACGTTAAGGTTTTTACATATTGGGAAACTGAGGCAAACAGGGATAAGTGATTTGTTCAAATTTTCCTATCTAATAAGTCAGAGCTGAAATGAGATCCCAGGTATTTAGATTCCGAGCGTACCCCTCTCTTCCCATAGCTCCGCATGGGCCAAGATGAACATAGAAGTTACAGGGAGAGGAAGAAGGGTGAAGATGTAGCACTGTCTCTCTTCTAGTTCATCTTGAATATTCAGCTTTCCTAAAGCTCTATTTTGATCTAGCCACCTCCCTGTTTAGGAATCATCCATGGATCTCTGCTGCTTCTAAAATAAAGTTCACATAATATCTTAGCTTATCATTTGGTGCTTTCTACATCTAACCCGATTCCCCAATAAGGTCTCTCTATTGAAGGCAGACACGTCACCATATACAAAGGCTTTTGGAGCCTCCAGGCTCCTGGAGGAGCCTTACTGCATTCTCTCTACCCAGAATGGGCCCTGCTGCTTATCCCAGCTTAGACCCAACTCAAATGCCACCCAGCTCATACCAGTCTCTCCCTTCTTCAGATCATCCATTTATAGCTGGGGTTTTTTTATGCATATGACTCTTTTCTTCCCTCCTGATATAATCTCTGCCTCGCTGTCTCTTTCTTTTAAGAGGTAATCAGGGTCACACAGTTAAGTGTCTGAAGATGGATTTGAACTCAGGACCTTGTCCATTGTGCCATTCAGTTGTGTTCAGTCCCTCCATCCCCACCCGGTATCCCTTTTTTCTTGGTTTATAAACTCTTAAAGAACTGACCTTAAAATTTGTTATCAGAAGACTTTTTTGAAGCCCAGTCGTAAAGAGGAGGTTAGGGGGTGGTTTGTGCTGTGGCAGCCTCCTGAGAATGAATTCCCTTGTGTTCCCTCTAGGTCCTCAGACGGACCACTAGGAAGCTGGGGTGGAAAGGACTGGCGCTGGAAGACCTGGCTTCATCCTTCACTTATTACTTACCACCTAAGTGGCTGGAGTCTTACCATCTGTCATTCAAGGTCTCAGTTTCTTCCTTGACAAGATGAGGGTTGCAGCTTAGTATCATTCTTTACCATGAGGAAAGGGGGCACACTATAGAGGACTGGTACCTGTGCACGTGATATCAAGCATAACGTCAAAAAATGCATACCACATCTCACCCGCTAGACTCCATGAGATCCATCTCTAAACCCGATAGCCACTAGTCATTGTAATGACGAGGCAGGCTTATTGATAAAAGAATCAGTGCTTCTACATCCAAATGAGTGCTGTTCTTTAGAGGAAGTCACCCAGTAGGGTTAGATTATAAATAGTCCTAGGATGCTGAGATAGCCAGATGGTGCAATGGATAGAATGCCTCAGTTTCCTTAACATAAAATGGGGATAATAATAGCACCTACCTCCCAAGCTGGTCATGAAGATCAAATGAGATATTTATAAAGGGCTTCTCACAATGTTTGGCATATAGTAGGCACTTAATAAATGCTTATTTTAATCATTTTTGGATGTCTTTTTAGTGACTAACATTGACCAGAGCCTTGTTATAAATAGTAACTAGGAGTTATTATGTTCAGAGAAATTATTGTCATCTTCATCTGGGAATGAAACATGCCCTCAGTTATGTTGTTTTTTCTGGTGATGGGTGGGTGGCTGAGTGGAGATAAGGTAGACTGAGGAAAGACATTGCATTTTGAGAGAGAGAAAAAATCCCTGAGTATTGTCTTGGCCCTAGAAGTAACTCGAGGCTTCTGGTGAGAGAACAATGGTAAGGAGGGACAATAAGAGTGGAGGGCATATACTGGTAAATATTTAACATCTGGCTTTCTGGAGGAAAATATGTGTGCATGGCACAATTTTAAATTCAGTCTGTATAATTAATATTTTCTCCATCACTTTCTGAAGTCTAAACAATCAACAAAGCAATAAATCAATCCCTGATTTACTCTAGTATTTGCTGATTTGCAAGATGTAAATGTTCACATGAAAAAAAATCTAACAATCATCTCTCAAGCTTAGCCCATAATCTGATAGCTTCCTATTTTAACTAAACACACACACACACACACACACACACACACACACACACACACACACACACACACACACAAACGTGTGCACATTCATACACACATGCTTGCACATGCACGAGTCAAACTCATCAGCAGGTTGGAGATTCAGCCTCCACTAATATCCTCTTCCAAGTTCTCCTGGGGAACGGGTGCCCTTGTGCCCTTGAATGCTGCAGCACCAACTCTGGAAGGTCTTCTGGGTGGAAAGACCTTGAAATCAGGCTCAGTAATAAACTGTACCTCTGACCCCCAAGGAGCAGCCCCAGCTAGGTGCAGAAGGACTTGTCAATAGAGGATGCTTGTCTTTTTGCTTCCTACTCAAGAAACAGTCTAGTAAGGTAGAGAGTGTATGGGATCTTCATGGGGAGTGTGTTGCCCACACCAAGGCGGAAATTAAAGTATTGAAGATAGGGAGATTGACTAGAACAGGCTCCCAACTCTGCAACCAATTCAGAGTTGAGCTTGCCAGTTAGTAGATTGATGGAAAAAAAAAGGAGGGAGAAACTGAGGATGGGCACATAGGGAATGCTTTCTGTTCAAGCCTTTTCCCCAGATTTGGATATTCACACCCGTGAAACTTGCAGGGGTGATTTTATAACAGAGCTGACAACATATTTTTGTTCCTTCAAAGACCGACTGGGTTTCTGGAGAATTCCCCAAGAATTTGCTAGCAGGGGGTTTATTTAAAATTATAGTTCTTTTAAAGGTTAATACGAATATTGTCACTTAAGCAGGTTCTAAGTTTCTGATTAAACATCTGTTGAGCTGTCAGAGGGAAATGCCAGGAAGCTCTCTTGAGGGGCAAAAAAAAAGCCCTCTTGAAGAGCAGAATCCATTGAATAAGACATTGGTTTAGTTAAAAAGCCGTTGTGATATTCACAATCCTAGGCCAGAGAATCAGTCTCAGAGTTGATTAGTTAGTCCAACGGGTATTCCGCTAGAAATCCATTCCACAGTAGCCCTGATGAGTATTCTTCCAGCCTCCACTTAAAGACCTCTGGTGATGGAAATCCCATTTTCTCCTGAGTCAGCCCATTCTAACTTTTAGTCACTTTTAATTGATTGGACTTTTCTTTTCCATACTTCAAATGGAAGCTGCCTTTGCATCTTCCCCTCAGTTTCTGCCCTCTGGGGTTAATCAGAACAAGCTGAAAACCTAATTTCTACGATAGCCCTTTTGAAGGCAGTATCCGGATACCCCTAAAATCTCTTCTAAAAGAAGATGCCCAGTTCTTCCAACAAATCTTCATTTGGCATAATTGCTAGGCTTTTCAATATTCCAGTTACTCTCCTCTGGATGCTCTCCAGCTCCTCAAAGTCTTTCTTAATATGTGGTGCTTGATGTAGCATTACTTTCCTGAAACCAGCAGAGTACATAGTGAGACCCTCATCTCCTGGAGTCTGGATTTTAGGCCTCCATGAATGCAAGATCTTACTAAGTTGTTGTTAACTTGTTAACTTGTATTGAGCTTGTAATACACTAGGTTCCTCAGATCCTTTTCTTGGGAAATATTGTTTAGTCCTGATTTTTACTGGATCTCAGTTTCCTCACCTAATACTTATGCAGCTGAGCTTTTGAGTCCAAGACCTGCCAGCGCCAGATGTTCCCCAGTCCATGTGGGAAACATCAATCTCTACAGGGGCTAGACTTTCACCTTCTTGTAGATACAGCCTGTTTCAGGGTACTCTTTAGAGGTAGAGGAAGGGAACAAAAATGAAATGACAGTTTGAACTTATGATGAAGCATAAGCTGTATCATAAAGAAGGGGACACCATGATAATCATGGTTAAGTTCATCAGAGCCGTTGCTCTTTTTAGTGTATCATTTTACCCACTGTAATTCATAAGACAGATATTCTCAATCCCATTTTATAAGGGAATCATCCAAGGTCATATTTCTCTTTAATATGAGAGCTGATAGGAATGCTTTTCTCCAGGCTAATGGAGCAGAATGGCTACATGAGAGAGCATTGAACAAAGAGCTGGGAGAACGGCTGACAATTTAAGGAATAATTTTGTCCCTTCTCCTCTATGGGCCTCAGTTCCCTTATTTGTAAAATAAGGTCGCTGGATTGAAATCAACAGCTTGAGCATGTAGTAAAGTAGATTTCTGCTCTGAATAGGAAAATTCCTTCTTTTCTTCAAAACTCAGCTCAGGTGCCAGTTTCTGCCTTCTGGGGTTAATCAGAATAACTCACCTTTTTGCTAGCTATAAAAGGCTTCAGATTTTCTTGGCCCTTCATTACAGCCCTTCATTACATGCTTAGAAATTTGTTAGCCATCAAGAGAGTGGTTGCCGTGTCAACCTAATTCCTATGATGCCCTTTTGAAGTCTTTCATGCTTTCTCTAATTCCTTATGTCTTCCCTTTCAAAATTGTTGTTGTTCAGTCATTTTAGTTGTGCCCAAGTCTTCATGATCCTCATTTGGAGTTGTTTTATTTTTTGACAAAGATACTGGAAGGGTTTAGCATTTCCTTCTCCAGCTCATTGTGCAGATGAGAAAACTGAAATAACCAGGGATAAGTGATATGCTCCCATAGCTAGAAAGTGTCTGAGGGTAGAATTGAACTCTGATATTCTTTTTTGTTTGTTTGTTTGCCTTTTGCTGAGCCAATTGGGGTTAAGTGACTTGCCCAGGGTCACACAACTAGGAAGTGTTAACTATCTGAGGTCATATTTGAACTCAGGTCCTCCTGACTTCAGGGCTGGTGCTCTGTCCACTGCGTCACCCAGCTGCCCCACAACTCAGATATTCTTGAATCCAGGTCCAGCATTCTGTCAATCCTCTGCACCACCTAGCTGTTTCAGCATCCTAGAAATATTTATAATTTAACTAGAGTGACTCCCTCTGAAGGACAACAATCACTTGGATGTAGAAGCTCTGATTCTTTCATCAATAAACCTGCCTCATCACTGCAACGAATAGTGACTATTGGGTCTAGATATGGAAGAGTCCTTGGGCCTCTAGTCCAGTCCAACCAGATTTGCTAAAGATGAATCTTTCAGACTTCAGGCCCAGTATTCTATTCACTGTTCCACTAAGTTGTCATATTCATTTATTTTGCGTATATTTTTATGGCAATATATTGTCTCCCCTGATGGAAAATAAGCCCCTTAAAGGTAAAGATGATTTCCTTTTTGTCTATATCTCTAGCACAGATTCTTAAATCATTGTTGATTGATTAATAGATATAGTAACTTTCTTTCTGAAGGCCTATCATGTGGGGGGGGGAAAACCTAAATAATGAAAGGAAGTGTGGTATAGTGGGTAGAGATTCAGTCTTAGAATTGGGAAGACCTGTTCAAGCCCTCCTTCTGACACACATTGGCTAAGTGACTCTGGACAGATCATTTAGCTTCTCAGTGATCAAGGAAACTAAAACTCTCAGTTTCGTAGAAGGTGCTGGCCTGCATTGGTAGAGTTTCATTTCCTGACAGTTCTTTCTATAATGACTTCTTAGGTTTAGCCCCTCTCCCTATAAAGAAAAAAATAGAGTAGATCAAGCTTTCTTAAATTGTGGGTTGTGATCCCATAGGGGATTGCATAACTTATTATGGGAATTGAGAAATTATGATTTATTATCAGCAAATCTTTGATTTGTATAACTATTTTATATGCTTATATACTCAAGGTAGAGTATAAGGGTGAAAGATATCCAGGGTGACAAGGGATCACAAGTAGAAAAAATGTAAGAAGCTCTGGTGTAGACCCCCTCAGAATATAGGTGCTTTAGATCTTCAAGACTGGAAGTCACTTCTTAGGAACTGTGTAATGGAGATTCTGGCTCTTAGTTGGATGAAAGGAACCCTTTATTTTCCATATAAATTCTGAAATGCTATGATCTGTGATTGGATCATCTTTAAGGGCTCTCCGATTTTTAATTTTCTGTAATCCAGCAACAGTTGCAGTTATTCCTTAGGACTTGATCTCTTTCCATCACTTTCCCCTTAGTTCCTGAATTGATTCTAAGTAAAAATCAAGAGGTGAAGGAAGCTGATGGAAACGAGCCTTTCCCTCAGTTTTTCCTTGGACTCAAGAGTTTCCCTGAGCTGTAATCTCTCTGAGGGTAGGCACTTGGCATTATTTATCTGCATCTTCCCCCATCCCAGTCCCCTGGAATAAAAGGACCAGGGAACGGAAAGGTCCAACTCTGTAGTAGTCTGCTGGGATTTGTTGCAGCAAATTCAATAGTAATAACATTGTTCCAGAAAAATAGCTCTGAGTCCGTGCTGTGCTGGGTGACCTTCAGATAAATTCTTCCCTTCTCTGAGTGTCTGTTTCCTTATCCATAAAGACAGAATAATTGCAATCCTGGCACTACCCATCTCGAAGCATTATTGTAAACGTGAAAGCATGGGAGAACTGGGAAGAAACAATTAGTATTATATGAGGCACAAAAAACCAAGGAGAAGGGTATCCTGTCACTATGTTTGAACAGAGCTGTCAGTTCACTGGAAACCTCCAGAGGCATAACTAGGAATTTTTGCACTCAAGGCTAAAGATACAAACTGGGCCTTTAGTTGAGGGGAATAAAACACAGTGGGGTAAGGGAGCCACTTGCTCTTTTACAGCATTTGATAGTTTCTTATTTTAACCAAGAATTCTTGCTAAATAGGGGTTAAGCTCTGTCCTTTATATACCACTGAACGTCTATGAGTGCTGTCGACCATTAAAATTTGATACTTGGGACGAAGCCCCACTGGCCTCCTCCTAGTTGCAGTTCTGCCAGTCCCTCACCTTCTACCTTTAGGCTAGGAGTAAAGAAGGGCTCAGTTGGAGCCTAGAGACTCCTGTCTCTTAAGGCTCCCTCAGTGTCCAGCAACTTACCTCTCCCTCCCTTCCAGTGGTTGGGCTGACAGTGAGAAGAAGTCACACTTCAATACTTTAGGCCCTCCTGCCATGAAAATAGGAGAAACCATCTTCAGGTTCAATTAATTAAACAAACTGATATAAATTCCCCACTTAAATCATACTTTGCATATCCATAATCTCTGCACTACATTTTATGTATACTTTCCCCTGGGGGAAAAATTTCTGAGCATAGAAATGCTTTCTCACATAATCTTGCTAGAGCACACTCTCTCCTATAAATATTCATTCCACTGCCAAAACATCCTGAGCTTCCCCCAAAGGTGAAATATGGGTAATGTACTTTGTCTTCTGGGTATAAATATTATCCAATACATTTTGGTTAATATGAATACACTAATTATTCTTGTAACCCTTTTAAAAAGGGTCATCTTCATGATGTGAATGTTTAAAAAATGTAATTACAGTAATTGGATACTTAATCTAATTAAAATGGGCTTTATCTTTAATGGGAATTTTTCTAAAGAGGCAGGATGACAATTGACTTTTTGATAATAACTGTTTTCTTTCAGCCAGCAGACACAGTTGATTTGGAGTCAGAAGACCTGGGTGCAAGTTGAGTTTTGCCATTTGCTTAGTTGGGTGACCTTGGGTGAGCCTTGATTTTCTCCTCTGAAAAATAAAAAAAGGCTGCTCATAGATAATCTCCTCCGGATCTGAAATTTCATGACTTCTACTTATGGCCAGAAAAAGGTGTGGCCAGTCATGTAGTGAGGGAGAGGGAGAAAGATGCAAGTCCCCTGAGATGGTAATATGCCTAGAGCACATGTGCTGGAGCCCTTCTGGAGGATTTATGCAAAGATGAAGATTGTTAGGATGAGAGGTTTCAGTTGTGTAGGTTTGTGTTTGTGTAGGGACAGTACATGCTGCCTGGATGCCCTCACCCAAAGCCTCTTCTTAATCTTGGTTTTCTAGAGTTGTACCTCCTTTTATCATCTGAATGCCCCCAGGTCACCTCCGGTCAGCTTCCAAGAGCTCCTGCACAGGAGGGACACAGGGTATCCATGAGAAAGTCAGAGGGAGTTGTTCCTTGTGCCAAGGTCAGAATGGGCTGTGCCAAGGTCAGAGGGAGCTGTTCCAAGGTTGGATTGGGTCAAGGTCAGAGTGGGCTGAACCAAGGTCAAAGGGAACCGTTTTACCTTGGGTTGTGCCAAGATCAAAGCAGACTGCCAAGATCAGAGTGCGCTGTGCCAGGGTCAGAGTGGGCTATACCAAGATCCTACTAGACTAAGCCAAAGTCAGAGGGAGCTGTTCCAAGTTGGGTTGTGTCAAGGTCAGAGTAGATTGCCAAGGTCAGAGCTATGCAAAGGAGATGCCTCTCAGCATGTGTGGTGAGAAGGGAGGGGACAAGGCAGAGAGATTAGAAAACTCTTGTCTAGCCAAGATGAACATCAATGAGGGCTGGAACTGGATCACTATTGTTGTTATTTGTCCTTTGTTCTCAAAGAGGACATGACATCAGGGAGGTGATGCCATAACATACAAGTGAGTTGAATTTAGGAGAGAGAGGGCCAGGCAAGGTCACCTGCCTCACTTTCCCCTCTAGAGCCACTTGGGTCCAGGAGTCAGATATAGATCAGGACTGGAGATGGCTCTGGACGCAGTGGGAGACCGTGGCCTTTTGAAGTCTCAATTTGATGGAGGATGCCAGAAAGAAGGGATCCATGGAGATAGAACCAACAATTATTGACAACTGGGAGGAAGGTTTGGGTGACAAAGAAAGGGAAAAACATAAGGATGCTGAAATCCCAATAGCACCAGAGTGGGCTAATGTCTCTAAGTTGTAACTGTTCCTCAAGAATTCATCACTAAGAGTCATATTTGCCCTTCTGTTGTCAATTAAAAATTTCTGTTTGTTTAAATGGAGCCTCTTTGGTCTATTGTAGTCCCTCCTGCCTGTTAGGGAGAGATAATATAAAGGAGGCAAAAAAAATTACAAATGTCCTATATTACCAGCAGCACCCCCTGCCCCAAGCTGATATTCTGCACTATTTATATAATGGATAGAAAGGCATTTTTACAGGTGGAAAGCAGTATGTTAATAAAAAGGTGTAATGTAGGGAGAAGAGCCCGGGCATCAGGAGAATAGGCAGTCCCTTGCTCCGTCATTGAATTTGCTGTATAACTTTGGTCACATCATCTAACCTCTCTGCAACTCATTTACTCCTCTATAAGGGAATGGGGTGGGGAGCAGACTAGATGATCTCTAAGACTTTTAACTCTAATGCCCTATGGTAAGGGATAATTTTTATTACTATATTTTGAAATGGCCAGTCCTTGGGTAGGCACTCAACAAAGATTCAGTAAATTAATTTCATTATGTTGAATTGAATTGTACCAAAATAAAAGGTCTTAGAGCAGAGATGGGATGTGGTCAGAGCTGTGCATTAGGAAGATTAATCTGGCAGTCTGTGCAAGATGGACTGGAGAGGGGAGAAAATGGAGGCAGGAAGAACAGGGTACAATAGCTCAGGAAAGAAAGATGTAGCCTAAATTAGGGTGGAGGTCATGGGAATTGAAAGGTGTCCATGGATAGGAGATTAAGAAAGGAGGAATCAAAGAACCCAGAGATAACTAAGATGTGGGCCTGGATGTATGCCAGGGAACAGTGGGAGTAGGGGGCATGATAGGTAATCCTAGGAATCAAATGACATTTCTAGTCTCGGGAAAGGTCCCACACAATATGGCTTCAACCCACTTCTCCAGCTCTACTTCTCACTACTTACTTTCATGTACCTTGCACATTAGGAAGGCTACGCTGGCCTTGGTTAGTTCTCCCTCAATTCTGCAATGCTCTGTGCTGTGAAACTTTCCTGGGCTACGTCAGCCTTTGGCAATGGTTTCTTTCTCTGAACTCCAGTAGGATCAAATTCCTTCCTTCCTTCCTTCCTTCCTTGCTTCCTTCCTTCCTTCCTTCCTTCCTTCCTTGCTTCCTTCCTTCCTTCCTTCCTTCCTTCCTTCCTTCCTTCCTTCCTTCCTTCCTTCCTTCCTTTTCCCTAAGTTAAATGTCAAAAAAATGTAACACTCATTTTTACAAGAATTTGTGTTCCAAAGTCTTCTCTCCTCCCTCCCTCTCCTCTCTTTTTCCTATCAGAGATGATAGGCAATTTGATTCATATAACTTTTATTTGTGTGCTATTATAAACAGGGATATAGTAGGCAAAAGAAGGGAGAGCCACAGCCTCTGGATCAGGCTGGCTTATTATGTTGTTGCAAAACTGAGTGGATTGAAAAGAAGGAAAAATTGAGCACCAGAGAAGACCTCTTGGTCTCAGAGTAGCAGCTGCATGGATTTGCTGTTGAGTGCCTTTTTTTGTATGTGTCAGTGTTTGCATATCCCTACATTGTGTGTCCATGGTGAAGATTTTTATTCCAGACTGTGCCAAATGCTCTCTGGGGTCTTGGGATCAGAAAATCCAAATGGTCTAGGAGATTATGACTCTGTAATTAGGTTAGTAGAAATTGTGTTCTCGACAACTTTTGAGTCCTTGGTCATTCTCTTGGGCTGGGAAAAATGGCAGTCAAACATCATAGGACCCTAATTCTCAACAACATATATAAGGTATTTAATGGAAACCATTTTGCATTGTTTTTTCTTTTCTTTTCTTTTTTTTGAGTACATACATTTCACGTGCCTAAGTATTAAAAGTTCTGGAAAGAGCAGGGACTGCATCTTCTTTATTTGTGAATATCTATCAGCTCCCAGTGTCTATTACCCAAAATAGATGCTCATTAAATACTAATTGAATATTCGAGTCATAAGATCACAGATCAAGAACTAGAAAGGACTTAAGAGACCATCTAGTCCAACCCCTTCCTTTTACAGATGTTGATGAGATGAGATGATCTGATGAGAACTGAGGCCCAGGATGGTTAAATTGCTCGTCCAAAATCACACAGAAAAGTTATACTACTTAACCTCAAGAAATCTTCAACAGTGGAATTTGGACCTAGTTCAACAAATAGATGAATGAAATCTAGTGCAATCTCCTTATTTTATTGAGGGGAAATTGAGGCTGAGAGAAATGACTTGCCCCCAAATTCACACAGGGAATTAATTACAAAACTCAAGACAGAGATTCAGAGAGTACTATTCTAGCATGTTTCTATGCCTCTTAATGTAATTGCTCTTCTTTGGCATTTTTTTTTTAATAGGGCAGTGTGGAAATATGTATGATTTATAATCTAGATAGTATATAACAGCAGGATGTAAATGAATAAAAGATGATCATGTAACAGGCTAAGAATAAAGCAGATCAGCACAAAGAACAGCAGAAAGGAAGATCCCAGAGTCCTTGACATGGGAGACATTACACCTCCTTTTCAGATCCTTCCTAGCACATTACCCAAGGCAGATGTCCTAGAGAGGCATTGGGTCATAGAGTCAGATTTGGAGTCAAAGGAGCTGAGTTTTAATCCCAGTTTGGCTACTTGCTGTCTCTGTGATTGTGAATAAGTTAATTACCCCTTTTGGATTTCACTTTGCTCATCTACTTACTAGATATGTGCCCTTGATGAGGTTATTTTCTCTTTCTATGGGAATGAACTGAGGCTGTTGATGAATTCTAAGCATAACAAAATAACCTTTTAAAATTGCATTATTTTAAGTAAAATATTCATTAAGGCTTATTACATGCCAGTTACTGGATTAAATCTGGAAATATAAATTTGAGCAAAAGTGAGGGAAGGAAATAAGCATTTATTAAGCACCTACTAGATGGCAAGCCTTTATAAATATTACCTCATTAGATCATCACATGAATTCTGGGTGTTATCAATACAATCCATTATACAGTTGAAGAAACTGAGGCAGATAGAAGTTAAATGAATGAGACTTGAATTGAATTCAGGTCTTTCTGACCACAGAAACAGCACTCTGTCCATTATGTCACTTAGCTACCCTCAAGAAATTTACCTTCTTAGAGGAGGGACATGGTGGACAGAGTATTCTGGAGAATCAGGAGCAGAGCCAGTTTAGAAGTGATCAGGGCTGGTGTGGGAGGTTCCAAAGGGTTCCTATCAGAAGGAGAGAAGGCAAGAGTGGAAAAGTTCTTCAGAGAAGTAGGAGCTGAACCATGCTGGGGCACCAAAAAGATTAAAAAAAACCAAAACACTAAAATCATTCCCCAGAATGGATAAGATGATGATAATAGCTGGCAGTGAGAGGACTGAATGGCTCAATTCTTATTTTGTTGCTGTTTTCTCTATCTTTAGTTATAAATCTCCAGAGGATAAAACAAGATTATTAAGGCATTGGGAAGACTCTTGTTCAAATTCCATCTCAAATTGTATGACCCTTGGCAAGTAACTTCATGCTCTTCATTTTAGAAGAGAACAAATATCATCACAAGATGAAGTTTTGATTTGCAAGTCAATTGGCTTTAAGTGAGGCAATTTGCATCAGCCTCATTTTCTCTTCCAGAGTCATCAAAGTTCAGTGGTAAGACAAAAGTCTGGAAAATTGGTGTGATCCAGAAAGCAACAGTCCACTTGGTGTGTTCAATGTCTGACCAAGCTCTAGGTGCTCCACAATGCCTGCTTCAACTTCCATTGGAACAATTTGTTCTCATCCACCTATTCCACTGAGGGAAGTCTTCACTTGGGGTAGACATCCCTCTAACTCACCAATGACTTTGAGGTCTATCAGTTATCTTTAACCTGATTTAGCCTATCTGCTAAAATGAATTATTGGTCCAATAGACTTGTGATGGAACGAGCCACCCACATCCAGAGAGAGGACTATGGAGACAGAATATGGATCACAGCATAGTATTTTCACTTTTTGTTGTTGTTGTCATTTGTTTGCTTGTTTTTTTTTTCTTTCTCATTTTTTCCTCTTTTGATCTGATTTTTCTTGCACAGCATTATAAATGTGGAAATATGTATAGAAGAATTGCACATGTTTAATCTATGTTGTATTACTTGCCATCTAGGAGAGGAGGGGAAAGGAGGTAGAAAAATTTGGAACATGAGGTTTTATAAGGGTGAATACTGAAAACTAACTTTGCTTATATTTTAAAAAATAAAAAGCTATTATTATAATATATATACATGTATATATATATGTATATACATATAATTTTTAAAAGTGAATTATTGGGTGTGGCCAGCTTCTCAGAGCCACAAGGGAAAGTCGGATGACAGACACTAAAGTTGGATGAGCTTTCCTGAAAAAGGCTTGGTAAGCCCTCATATCAGTGGTGCTAGTCTTCCCTGAACACCCATGGGTAAGTCACTTAATCCTATTTACCACAGTTTCCTCATCTGTAAAATTAAGGGTTTAAATCAGATAATCTCTGGAGTCCCTTTCAGCTTCTGATCACTGACCATACTTAAAGCTGATGTTTAAGAGAAGGGAAGAATTGTCAAGAGACCCACCCAGTTGCCCAACATGAGTTCAAGTCACCAGACCTGAATGAGCTAAGGTACTGAAAAGAAAGATTGATGTAACTGGTGAGCCACATCAGTGATTTTTCAGAGATCAAGGATAACAGGAAAGAATTTGTAAGAAGAAAGACAAAAATCTCAATTTTTAAAAAAAGGAAGAGGAAAAAGTAGGAGTCTGTAAACTCAAAGTCATCGAGACTGACTTTAATTCCTAGCAAAATCCTAGAATACATTATTAAAAGGATGGTTTGTAAGCAGTTTAAAAGGGAAACAGGTCATGTCAGACTTACCTCATTTCCTTTTTATTTTTTTTGGATGGAGTACCTGGACTGCTATATCAGGGGAATGTTGTGGTTATAGTACTGCATAAAACAGCTAAGTTTTAGTAAGACATTTGCTAAATTGTCCAAGCCACAGAAACCCCATGGATGAGATGGACTAGATGATAATATAAGAAATGGATTCAGAACTGGCTGACTTTTACCAATGAGGAAATTAGATCACACAGAAGTTTAAGTGAGTCATATGGCCATGATTAGCTATTGCCTGGGAAAGAAGTCTCTAATGGAGGGCCCCAGGGATCTGTGTTTGGTTGGTCCTATGCTGTTTAATATTTTTTTTAAAACCCAGTGATTTAGAGCAAGGCCTTACTGACACATTTATCAAATCTGCAGTTGATGCGAAGCTAGAAAGGACAATAGATGACAGTTGGGATCCCAAAAGGCATTGACAAGCTACCATATTAGATTGAAACTAATAAGATGAAATTTAATAAGTATAAATGTAAATTCCTAAACTTGTATTCAAAATATCAATTTCCCAAATGAACTACAAGATCAATATGAGTCAACAATATGATATGGCAGCCAAGAATGTTAATTGGATCTTAGACTTTATTAGAGGCAGCTGGAAGCACAGTTGGGCCTGAAGTCAGGAAGTCTTGAGTTGAAATATAGTTTCAGACACAGTCTAGCTTATCTTCTAGGATTGTTGTGAAGATCAAATGAGAAAACATAGTAGACACTACATAAATGCTTATTACCTTCCCTAGGCATGGTGTGCAGGATTTTGGAAGTGATTGTCAGATACATTTAGAATATTGTATTTTTTTTTTAAACTAAGGGCTGTATTTTAGAGGGAACATTGACAAACTGAAGGCATATTCACAAAAGAGACACCAGCATGTTGAGGGGGACTGAAGTCAAGGTCTTATGAGAATCAACAAAATGAGGTGGAGATTTTGCTCAGGAAAAAAGAAATTTGGGATCTATATATAATGGCTGTCTTGAAGAGATGGGGAACACTAGCTGACATTTATATAGTACTTTAAGGTCTTTAAAGTCCTGTACATTCATTATCTCATTTGAACCTCATGATAATACTTACCGGTGAGGAAACTGGATCACATGGAGGTTTAAGTGGGTTGTACGGCCATGAATGTCATAGTTAGCATTTGAATTCATGATCTCCTAACTCCAAATCCAATGCACTTTTTGGCTCCACTATGCTGACTTTCACAATTTGAAGGACTGTGTATAGAATGAGAACTAGGCTTAGTCAGCTTGACTTCAGAGAGCAGATTTAAGAAGTAATGGGTGAGAGTTGAAGAGAAGCAGATTTTGGCTTACTGGGGAAAAAAAGTTGTTATCATCGAGTTGTTTTGCTCATGTCTAGTTCTTCTTAACCCCATTTTTCTTGGTAGAGATACTGGAGTGGTTTGCCATTTCCTTCTCCAACTTATTTTACAGATGAGGAAACTGAGGCAAGCTGGGTTAAGAGTGACTTGCCTAGGATCTTACAGCTACTAAGTGTCAGAGGCAGGATTTGAACTTGGGTCCATCCGACTCCAAGGCCAGTGCAGTGGATTGCCACATCTAGTTGCCCCTAATAATCCATGACTAGAAGTATCCCAAAGTAGATCTACTTGCTTTGAGACATAGCAGATTTCCCCCTCACTGGATGTTTTCAAAAAGATGCTGAATAAAGTCTTGTTCATTTCATGTTGTAGATTTCAGTTGTACATTTCAGTGGAGAAGAGATCTTTGGTTCGGGGAAGACCATGTAATCTCTGATGTTCCTTTTAGCCCCAAATATTATGATCTCTGCCCAGCCACATGGAAGGTCAGGGATGTGAGAGCTCACAGAACACAGGACATAGGATATTAAAGTTGGAAAAGATTGTAGAAGCCCTCTAACCCAATGCCCTCTTTTTATAGAGGAGAAAATTGAAGTCTAGAGAGTGGATGTATCTTCCCCCGATCTCATAGCAAGTTAGTACCAGACTAGAGACAGGTGGGACTTGGCTACCCAAGATAATTCTTTTGCCCAGTTTTTTAGGTCCAGCTTTGTTTTATTTCTGTCTCCAAGAAGCCTTTGTTAAAATGTAACTGTCCCAAGAATGCGGCAGTACCTTCAGCTCTTATCCAATTATTCCTCCAAATTACTATGTATCCATATGTATTTATTTGTTGCATCCGTTGTATCCGGGTTCCTTTTTTTCTTTTTTGGTATCTGTCCTCAAGACCTAGCTTTTTGTGTGTTGCTCATAGTAGGCACTTTAAAAATGCCCCCTGGGTGATTATTAGTAGCCAAACTGGAGCAAGGCATGATGGGGAGGACTTAGTGTGGCCAGAAAGATGCCCACCAAAAGAGTGGCTGAGAAGGGACCGTTTTAAGGGTTGTCTAGTCCCACTGCTCCTATGGATTCCCAAGCCTAAGACAGTCCCCTTAACAATAGGCATCAGCCCTCAGCTATGGAGGTGTTTGACCCCTGTGCCCAGGCCCCCAAGTGGACACACTCTGAGAGCCTGGTCCCTGGTCCCTGGCTTCCGAAACCATTCCAGCTGTTCTCCATAAGGTGGCAGTGTTCGGATAGAAACGCTTGGCCAGCCCCCAGGGCTCACCGGCCATTAGTGCTCATTGTTTTACAATGTGGCAGCCCAGGAAAGGATGGATGGGCGGCTTTAATTTTTTTAAAGAGGCCCGATGATCAGATAATTATGGTTCGATATCTGTGGAGATTAATACCCATCGCCCTCATTACAACTTAGGGGGAGTGAGCCATCCCTAACTACTGACAGCCCAGCAGTAATTCATTGGAATGGAAAAGGGACACAATGTCTAGCTCCCGGCAGCCATCTATCCTGCGCAGAAGGCTTCTTGCCAAGGAGGCATTGTCCCTGCTATCCATACAGATTCGTGTCGTCCCACTGCAGGCCCTTGAGAATCACCGGGTCAATCCCCTGCCTCTCCACAGGAATCCCCAGTGCCCCCAAACTAGGACTTATTTGGATACCTGCAGTGACAGAGAGCTCACTCCTCTCTAACTTGTATTATATAACCATAATGCTTTAAGCTTCATGCCATCCCACAACAGGCTTGGCCCCTAGAGAGTAACTAGTTTAGTTCCTTGCTTCTCTGCAGGAATCCCCAGTGCATTCACCCTAGGATTTACTTGGTTACCTGCAGTGACAGAGAGCTCACTCCTCTCTAACCTGCATCATATAACCATGGTGCTTTGAGATTCATAAACAACTTCACTTACAACTCTGCTAGGTGATTGGTGTTTCCGTACTGCAAATGAGGAAACTGAGGCTCAAAGCAGAAGTCTAATGCTTTCTCCTGTCTTTCCCCTACTTAGCTGAACCTTATATAAATCTTCTTAAACTGTGAAAATATATGTGTAAACATATGGAATTGCATAATTGAGTGTGGGGGTGATGAAATTATGGTTTATTACTATTAAATTGTTTGACTTATATACCCATTTTATATAGTTACATACCTGGGATTACATAAAATTTCTTTCAGCAAAAAGGGGTCTTGAGTAGAAAAAATTTAAGAAGTCTCACTTTATAGAACCATAGCATTTAGAGCTGGAAGAAACCCAGTATAACTTCTTCATTTTATAGAGGAGAAAATGACTTGTCCAAGATCACACGATTAAATAGTAGAGCTGAGTCTCAGACTCTCAAGCCATACTATACTGTCTCTTCCTACCACAGTGCCGTACCCGTAGCGCCCCCTAGATCTTCTCTCTGGTGCCAAGTTGAGAAAGTCTCATCTCTCTTTCACCAGGCAATCCTTCAGATATTCAAAAGCAGTAATAATGTTGCCTTGCTTTTTTCCAGTCTCCGGGCCAAACATCCTCAAATCCTTGAACTGTTTGTCATATAAAAAGGTCTCCAATCCCCTCAAACAGACTAGTTGCCATTCTTTGTCCACATTACACTTTGCTTGGGTCCCTTTTAAGACACTGAACATATTGCTCCAGATGTCAGCTGTTCAGGCTAGAGAATCGAACTCTCACCTCTGGACATGATGCTCTCTTTTAATGCAGTCTAAGATCCCAATATCTTCTGTTGTTTTGTTTTAAATTCAGCTTTATTTTATTTTCAGTTCTACCTCCTACCTCCTCCTCCCCACTGAGGAAGCAAGAAAAACAAACTTGTTACAAATATGCATAATCAAGAAAAACAAATCCCCATCCAAAAAAAAGAAAAAAGACAATATATTGCAATCTTCACTGAGTCCTTGATTTTTCCAGCAGGATGTAGATAGTAATTTCCCATCAATCCCCTGGAATTGTGGTAGGTGTGATCAGAGACCCTAAGTCTTGTCTTTAGGATATTATCAGAATATCTTTTTTGATTGCTATGATATATTCCTGGTTCATTTTGAGCTTGTGGTCAACTGAAACTATACTAGCTCTTATTTAAAAAATGAACTGCTGTCTATCCATGTTCTTTCCTTCTGTGCCTCCCTCAGTCCCACTAATGCTCTACTTAAGCAGCTCATTTGTTGAATCTGAGAACAGGATTTTACACTTATCCTTCAACCAATTTAGTTAAAATGCACATATTTCCTGGAGAAGGCACAATGAGGAGGGGCCCCCCACAATTTCAGATATGATGACTGCAAAGGCATATGGCAAAGAGGGGGAAGTGTTTAATCCTATCACATGGACAACAGCACAATGTAACCCTAACACTGGCTTACCCCCTTTTCTTTATAACATCATGCTTGGCACTCAATAGGCATTTAATAAATCATTATTGATTTGATTTGACCCTAACTGTGCCACAGCAGTTTGTCTGCTTCTGCACATAGTAGGTGCTTAATACATGTTTGTTGATTTGATTTGACCCTAACTGTGCCACAGCAATTTTTTTTGCTTCGGCACATAGTAGGGGCTTAATAAATGCTTGTTGATTTGATTTGTCCCTGTGTCACAGCAGAATTTCTGCTTCTGCTCATAGTAGGCATTTAATAAATACTTGTTGATTTGATTTGACCCTAACTGTGTCTCAGCAGGCTTTCTGCTTCTGATTCTGTATTTATTGCTCTAAAGAAAGGCTCATGGATCCCAGAGAAAAGAGGGTGCTATGAAGGGGTGTCATTTGGGAGTCCTGACTTATCCAAGGAATGTGAGCGTGATCCCCAGTGCCCTTTAAATTATCCCCAGTGTGCAATATGTGGGTGGCTAATAAAAGATTGGAGAATATGCCACATCAGCATTGGCTAATTAATGGCTCTTTTGGGGGGGAAACCACTTACTGCAAAATTGAGAGCAACAATTATTGTAATGACATTAATTTTTTTGTCACTGGAAGCGATTAAAAGTGGCTGATGTAATTATTTTCTACCAGTCTATAATTTTATGGTCCTAAATTTCTTAGGTTTGACAAAAATTTGGTAAATATATAAATTACAATCTACTCTGGTAGCTCTGAAATAGCTTATTGGGATAAATGGGGAGACTGCTAACAGGGCACATCCCAAGCCGAGGCTTAGAGAACTTGCTTAGCAGAGGCTTTAATGATCTCAAGGACAATCATAGCCCTGTAGTAGGTCATACGGGTATTAGTATCTTTATTTTTCAGAATTGGATACTGAGGTCTAGATATGTAAAATGATTTACCTGAAGAAATTTCCCTAATATTATGCTTCCCATTCTCTTATTTATTTCTGGAGCCAACTCACTAACCATCAGCATAGTCCATTCCAATGGGTTGGCTACCCTACTGCGTGTCATAATTTGGACAATAGGCATTTTCCATCTATTGAGTGAATGGAGAAATGAATGAATTGAATAATTCATTACATATTCGTTATTAATAATAGCTCACATGGGGCAGCTAGGTGGCAAAGTGGATAAAAGCACTAGCCCTGAAGTCAGGAGGACCTGAGTTCCAATCTAGTCTCAGACACGTAACACTTCCCAGCTACGTGACTCTGAGCAAGTCATTTAACTCCAATTGCCTCAGATTAAAAAAAAAAAATTAATAATAATAGTTCACATATCTATATTTCTTTTTTTTTCTTTTTCTTTTTCTTTTTTTTTTTTTTTTTGAGGCTGGGGTTAAGGAATTTGCCCAGGGTCACACAGCTAGGAAGTGTTAAGTGTCTGAGATCAGATTTGAACTCGGGTCCTCCTGAATTCAAGGCTGGTGCTCTATCCACTGTGCCACGTAGCTGCCCCCTCATATCTATATTTCTTAAAGATTTTCAAAGAGGTTTTCTCCAATGGTAACACTGTGGGGTAACCTATGCAAGTATTATGATTGCCTTCTTACAGAAAAAGAAATTGGGGCTATCCAAGATAGGGCAAGAAATAAGGATCAAAGGCTGAAGTTCTTTGGGTCTCTGACTCCCAGTTTCATGGTTTTATATTGTACCAAGCACTTTTTCCAGTGCAATGAAATATATAAAGATGAGGGAGTTCATGGTCAAGTGAAAGAAATAGGACAGAGACACAGATGAAATGCCATAGAAGACGTACAAAAAGCCATGAGACCAGTTGGTATTAGACACATTGCTTCTAGCTGAGGGTAATGCGGGGAGGGCAAGGAAGGCTTTGTACAAGAGATGGTGTTTGATCAGGGCCTTCTGGTTTGGCAACCATGGACTAGACGCCTTCTCTATATTGTATTGTACTATAAAGGAGGACTCAGAGAGGAGAAGAGATATGTTCCTCTTTTCATAAATGGGGGCACTTCCCTATCCTCAAGGAGATTCGAACTTATTTGTTCAGTCATTTCAGTCTTGTCTGACTCAACTCTTCATGATCACATTGGAGGGTAGGAGACTTCAAAGGCTGGGGAGGGGGTTTGCTGATAGAAATGAGAAGGCATGTAATTCTAGGCTTAGGAGCAGCATGATTAAAGGTATAACGTGTGTGTGTGTGTGTGTGTGTGTGTGTGTGCGTTCAAATGACTGGAAAAACTGGCATCAGCCCCCAAGTGAACAATATGAAATGCCAAGTAAAAGAGTTTAAACTTGGTTCTGCAGGCTCTTGGGAGCTGTTACTTATTTTTTAGCTAGAAAGAAACCTCTAAAATTCCACATTTCTATGACATGATTTCAACTAGTACCCATACAACTGGAGAACAGCAAAGCTCAGCTATATATATTTCCCTCCCAATTTTGGACAGCTCTGATTATCAGAAAATTTCTCTTTATGTTAAGCTGAAATCTGCCTCTTTGCAACTCCCACACAGTTGAACTCTTTGAAACTTTTCTAAATTACCTGAGGCTAGTGGTTCAGCATCCATTATAATGACTTTCATAAAAATATCAGCTAAAACCCATTGAGTGTACTAGGTATGTCATCATGGTTCTAGGTGTTCCTATAAAGTTTAGATTCCCTTGTAGCCTGATTTTTCTCCCAAGTTTTTTTTTTTCATCTGAACTCATTATCTTCTTCCTCAAACCTTCCCTTCTTTTAGTTTTTCTATATTTTATGGCATTTGACAATCTTTTTTTTTTTTTTTCCTACAGACTCCTTCTCTTTCCTCTCTAAGTATGCTCAGGTTTTCCCCAGTCTTAAAAAATAAATCTCACTTGACCTCTCTATCCCTTTCAGCTATCATTCTAGACTGCTCATTTTCATGGCCAAAGTACTAGAAGAAGCTATGTACAATAGAGGCTTTCACTTCCCACTTACTTCTCAACCCCTATCAACCTGGCTTCTGACCCCACTATTCAGTTCAAATTATTCTCCACCAAGTCACCACTGATGTCTTAATGGATAAATCTGACAGCCTTTTCCCAGTGGTCATCCTTCTTGACCCCTATAGAGCTTTTAACACTGTTGACCCACCCCACTTCTCTTTCATACTCTCTCCTCCCTTGGCTTTTGTGATAATGCTCTATCCTGCTTTTCCTCCTCAGGCTTGACTGATTTTTCTGTTTTTTATACTGGATGACCATGAATGTGCTAACTCTAGGTATCCTTAAAACTTTGTTTTGGGTCTTCTTTTCTTATGATAGATCTTATCTTGGCAATCTCATCAGTTTCAATTATCATCTCAATGCACATGGCATCCGAATCTATATATCCACTCCTCTTGAGCTCTAGTCCCATCCACCAACTATCAGCTGGACATCTTCACTTGACTTACTAGTAGACATTTCAAATTCAAGATCTTCAAGATGGATATCAATATCTTCCTCCTTAAACCTATCTCACCTCTAAATTTCTTTGTTTTTGTTGAGAGTGATTTAATTTACCTACATTGTTTAACCTCAAATCTTTGACCCTTGCAACCTTTTCCACTGCATAATGACCTTCTCCTCAGTTTAGTCTCATCTCTTCAGTTTAGTCTCTCATTTCTTCTTGTTTAGCCTACTGTAACAATCTCTTAATTGAACTGCCTGATTTCAAGCTCATCTCCTCTCCAATATAGCCTTCAGACACTGGCTAAAATAATCTACCAAAGCAAAATGCCATCTCTTTATTCAAGAAACTTTAGTAGTTTCCCTTGTCTTTTGGTTAAAATGAGAAGTCCCTTGGAGTCTTGTTGTTGTCTACTTTCTTAAACTGGTTCTCTATTTCTCCCTTCATTTTCTGTTCCAGTTAAACTGACTTCTTTGCTCTTTTCTGACTCAGATATTCTACTTTCTTTTGCAAAAGTTTAGCCAAATGTATGGATTGTACTATCCTTCTCAATGTCCTAACTTGCATATGCTCTCTCCCTCCTCAGTTATATTGGATTTATTTAGCTATTTGAATGTTATATCTGTCCCCTTGTAAGAATGAAATATTTTCAATTTTATTTTTTTATTCCTCCTGCCAAACAAAGTGATTCTTACAGTATTTTTTTCCTCTCAACTCCTGACTTCATACTAGTGGATTTTGATGTTCAAATCAATACTCCTTCAAAAATAACCTTTAACTTCCATATTCCTCAACTTCTGGATTTCCTATGACTTGCACCTCTTTGCCTCTGTAGATATACACAGAGATGGCAATCTCTTGATCTTTCCATCACCCAGAAATGTTCCACATTTGTTTAGGAAATCTGAAATTCCTTTATGTGGCCATATTTGTTATCATTTCACCTCCCCCTCTTTCAACTCCAAACCCTATGTTCATCTTCATTGAAACATCTAATCTTCCTTAATTCTTTCCCAAACAATCATCCCCTTCCTAGTCTTGCACTTGATGAGGTCTAGAATTGGGGTACCTAAATGAAATTAGGGTTTAATTGAGGTCAAGGGGCAGATTTGGGATACAGGGAGTCAAATAGAGCTCCCCTGCAACCCCTTTGGATTCAGCGCAAGAATACAGAGTTAAATGAGGTCCTAGCAGTGCAAGAGTCCTCTGTAAAGGAATTTACAGACCCAAAAACCTAGATTGATAAAAGAGGTTTATTATGAGGTTTGGAAACAAGGTTAAAGTCTAGTTAGTAAAAGGTGTTAGGTAAAGAGAAGAGGGTACTGGAAACAGGATTCCAGTGGGTAGAGATCCTTGACATGCCAGCCATAAGGCTGCCATGTTAGGAACCTCTGCAAAGGGAGGACTCCAGCTTGGCTCTTTTGTAATGAGAGATTTAGCTAAAGGGGCCTGTGGGTAGAGTACCAAGTTGGCTCAGATCCCATGGGGGCTGGGACAGGCCGGGATCTCTTATTCGAATTCAAAATGGTGCTTTTGACCAGGATGTGTGAATCAAAGGTCTTAGTTTCTTGAATTGATAATGCATCAGCTAGGAGGGATTGGGATTCCCCAGAAAGGAATAAATCCATCTGAAAGGATTAGTCTCTTAAAGGGAGCACAACCAGTATCACACTGGCTATATTCTCCTTTCTTCTTTATCTTGACTCCTGGGTGAACCAGTTTGACTCCACCCAATTCTCTTCTCTCAATACCATTTATTTATTTATTTTTAATTAAAACTTTTTTATTTTCAAAACATATGCATGGATAATTGTCTACATCCACCCTTGCAAAACTTTGTGTTCCCAATTTTTCCCTCCTTTCCCCCCACCTCCTCCAAGTAATAGCAAGTAATCCAATGGATGTTAAACATGTGCAATTCTTCCATACATATTTCTACAATTATCTTACTACACAAGAAAAATCAGATCAAAAAGGAAAAAAATGAGAAAGAAAATAAAACGCAAGCAAATAACAATGGAGTGAAAATACTATGTTGTGATCCACATTCAGTCCCCACATCTTCTCTCTAGGTGCAGATGACTCTTCTCATCACAGGATCATTGAAAACGGCCTGAATCATCTCAATGTTGAAGAGAGCAACATCTATCAGAATTGATCTTCATATAATATTGTTGTTGAAGTATATAATGATCTCCTGGTCCTGCTCATTTCACTCAGCATCAGTTCATGTAAGTCTTCCCCAAAGCTCTGTCTTAGACCCTCTTATCTTATACTATTTTACTTGATGATTATATTAATTCCCATGGTTTCAATTATTACTTATATGCAGATGACTCCCAAATATATTTGTCCAGTCCTCACCTCTCCCTCCCTCCTTCCCTCCCTCTGTCTCTATCTGTCTGTTTGTCTTTTTTCTCTGTCTCTGTCTCTTTCTCTGTTTCTCTGTTTCTCCCTTTAGTCTTCCATTTCTAACTCCTTACTAGACATCTTGAATTGAATGTTTAAATATGGGCATCTTAAACTCAGCATGTCCAACTTGGAACTAATTTTCTTTCCCCTTAAATCTTCTCCTTTTCCTTACTTCCCTATTACTGTACCATCACCTCTCAGTCACTCTGGCTTACAATTAAGGTGTCATTCTTAATTTCTTATTCCCTCTGTGTAATCAATGGTCAAGGCCTGTCACTTCTACCTTTGTAGCAGATGGTGAAGTGGAGAGAGTGCTAGACCTAGAGTCAGGAAACTCATCTTTCTGAGTTCAGATCTGGCCTCAGACACTTGGTAGTTATGTGGTCCTTAACATTATTTGCCTCAGTTTCGTCATCTGTAAAATTAACTAGAGAAAGAAATGGCAAACTACTCTAGTATCTTTGTCAAGAAAATCCCAAACAGTTATGAAGAGTTGAACATGATTGAACAACAACAAATATCTCTTGTATTAACGCCTTTCTCTCCTCTGACATTGCTCTCACTACTCTAATGTGGGTTTTCCTTACCTCATACCTAGACTATTTCAATAGCTTGTGGTTAGTTTCCCTGCCTCAAGTCTCTCCCCATTCCTAAAGATCTTCCACTCAGCTGTCAAATTGATCTTTAAAAAGTTCAGCTCCTATCTCTCATTCAACAAACTCCATCAGCTCCCTATTACTTTCAGGATAAAATACAAAATCCTCTGTGGGATTTTAAGGTCCTTTATAATTTGTCACTCTCCTGACTTTCCAGGCTTCTTGTATCTTCACCCTCCTCATATATTCTCTTCCTCATACATTCTACTTCCTAATTTCAAGTATTTTCATTGGCTATTCTCTGTGCTTGGGATATGAGCTTTCTCCTCATTTCTGCCTTTGAACTTCCCTGGATTTCTTTAAGTCTCAATCTAAATCCCATTATCCAGTGAGATATTTGTGAAACACTTTGTAAATTTTAAATGCTATATAAATGCTATTGTTGTTGTTATTACTATTATTTTATGTTGCCTGCCTCATACTGTCCACTGTTCCTATATGGTGTTCATCTTTAGTTCTTTGAAGGAGGTGGTGCCATATAGCAGTCATGTTTGTATCTCAAAGACTAGTTTTTCTGTTTATGGATAAGTAGGAATCAGTAACAGGGCTCTGCAATTTCCTGTTGATTCTGGCTTCTGGATCCTACCATCACTTTCATCCAGCCCTTCCTCACCTCTCCTCTTTTAACCTATAGCCTCTTTGCCTCAGTTTCCCCCTTCCCCCTTCCATTCCATCCTTTACACAGCTGCCAACCTAATCTTCCTGCAGCACAGATCCGACCGAGTCATTTTCCTGTTCAAAAATGTTTGCTGACTCTTCACCACATACTGAACAAAGTACTCATTTCTTACCTTGACATTGGAGGTCTTTCACAATCTGACTGTGGCTCCGCCCTCCAGACATAGTGCATTCCCTTCATTTTCGATTCAAAATTGACGATAGGATGTTGCCCCCCATAATTGTCCATCCCTCTTCTATCTCTGTGTGTTTGAACATGACATCCCCTTTGTTGCACGCACTCAGTGCAAATCACCGTTATGTTAAAAGCTGCCTTTTCCTTCAGCTCTCGGCTCAGCTTGTCAGGATCTGTTTGCATGCATTGGAATGAGTGTTAGATCCCGTCTAACAGCCTGGAATCTCCTTAAGGTCAGAGTCTGTGTTCTTTTCCACCTTTCTAGCTCCAGTGTTTAACCCTGTAGTTAAAGAATCTCATAGTCCATCAGGGAGACACTAGAGATCCCTTTAGAAGATTCTAGAGAGGAGAAGAAGGGAAATTCAAAGTAATTTTTGAGGGGAAGGAACTAGCAGAAGGAGAAGGGGAATCAGGAAAGATGTCCCATAAGGAATTCTAAGAGATGGAGTTGAAGAGGGAGTTCATTCCAGGCATAGGATGTCCAGGGCACAGAACAGATAAAGAGGATTAAGTCTCAGATAGACCGGTCTGATTGGAAGGGGAATAAGGTATAATGGGAGGAATATGCACCATCAGGGGCTGATGCCCAATAACCACATTCACATAACCTTAATCAATGCTTGCTGAATTGGATTGGAATTGTCACCACTTGTAATAGTTCCATAGTTTAGCCACCAGGGGGTGCAGTGGATATGAGCCAAGCTGCCTGCTTCTCTCAGTCAGAAGCCTCCTGGCAGCTCATTGTCACTTAACTCCTGACTTCACTTGTGTGTTAGACTACCCAAGGTTCCAGTGCCTAGGAATATATATGTCTGTGTCCACTAATCAAATATCTTGGCTTGACCTCCATTACTCGGCTACTCCGTTTTTTTCAATTCACAACTGTCAATCAAAAACCTCTGTCCAAGATGTCATCAACTCAATCAATAATTTAATTGGATTAAATAAAAGCTAATCAAATTACTCACATATAACATTGATCGTGCATTTCTTTTGATCCCTGGACACGACCCCACCCAAGATGGTTACTCGTTCCAGCCTGGATCCCATCCCATTCTCTTGCTCACGAAAGAGAGGATATATGCGGTTAATTTGGGACTAGTTAAGAAGATACTGGGGAAACATCCATGTTACATGAAAAAGCAGGAGAGCAGGGTGCTGGCTCTGGATTCTGGGACATGGCGCTCTCCATGATCTGGACCTTAACTGTGCTTGCTTGTAATCCCTGTGCTGGAACAGGGGGCTAGCAAACCACCCCAGAGACTAACACCATTCTGAGTGTCATAAATCTAACTGCAAGAGTGCCAGGGGTGCAGGCACATGTTGGGTGCTAGTACGTCTGTTTTACCTTCAAAGCCTTATGGGCATAGGAGCATCCCTTGTCACTGATGTTCTACAAATTGGTCAAACTTAACTCTCCTCAGAATAGACTTTTCCAATTGCCTTGTCCCTGAGCTCTTTATTTCCCTTTGGGTGTGTTGGAACCCTTGCTCCTTTGCCCTGAGTTTTGAAGGTTCCCACCATTAGGATTTATATGCACATATAGCCATGCTGGAAAAAATCATCTGCTTCTGGACTTAAGTCCAGAAAAACCTTTGGTTTGTTTTTATTCTCAGTGCAAATCATCCTTCTTTCTATCTCCACCTTGTCTCCTCCACTCATTTCTTTTTAGTCTCAGAAGTTATCTTTGATGAATTCTGAGTTCATTGCAATAGAAATAGATCTAGATTTTGATTGATTAGGGCTATAAATCTTAGCTCTGACTTATTGGATGTGTGACCTTAAGCCAGTCACTTTCATCTTTTCAGCTGCTTTTATAATGGTAAGGCTATGCAAAATTAAAGGGTCCGTTTGTCATAAAAAAGAGTGGTCTTTAAGCTTGTATAATACTGAGAAGGGAAAGGGGAGGAGAGAGGGGGAGAGACACACACATACACACACACACACACACACACACACACATACACACACAGAGAGAAAGAGACAGAGAGAGACAGAGAGCCAGAGAAAGAGAGAGAGAAGAAGGCAGGCAAAAAGAGAAGGGGAAAGTAGAGAGACAGACAATCAGACAGACACAGAGAGACAGAGAGGGAAAAAGAGGGAGAGGGAGAGAAGAAGGTAAAGGAGAGAGAGAGAGAGAGAGAGAGAGAGAGAGAGAGAGAGAGAGAGAGAGAGAGAGAGAGAGAGACAGAGAGAGAGAGAGAAAGAGAGAGAGAGAGAGAGAGAGAGAGAGACAGAGAGAGAGACAGAGAGAGAGACAGAGACAGAGAGAAAGAGGGAGAGGAAGAAAGGGAAGGAGATAAGGGAGTAAAGGGGATGAAGGAGGGTGGGAGGGAAAGTGAGAGGAACATCGAGAGAGAGATCTCAAATCTCTCCTTTTTTTGTAGAAGTGGGGGACTAACATTACATATAACTGGCAGACAGTTGATTAGTTTTGCTGAACTATTACCCCTCTTTTTTTTTTTTTTTTAATTCTTTGGTATAAGGGATAACTCTTGGATAGGGGAGAACCAAGGAATATATAGTTTTTAGAAATGAAAGTGCTATGAATCAAAAGAAATCAACAAAAATTAAAAAACAACAACAACAATAACATTTTCCCAAAAAGTGAATGTCTTTTTCCTATAGTGGGGCAGATGGCAAAGAAAGCATAAAAGCGTGTGTTGCTCTTGTAGAATACAGCATGTTGGGGGCTTTTTAATAGGGCATTAGGATATCAGAGCAAGGAAGGGCCTTTGAACATAAAACACAGAATATTAAAATGGAAGGAATCTTAAAATACATAATATAAATCCAATGTCCCCTCAATATATATATATATATATATATATATATATATATATATATATATATATATATATGTATATGTATGTTCCTTCATTTTTTAGGAAAAGGTAACAGACATAGAGAAAGGAATGAATATGATTAAGTTCAAAAGGCTTCCTCCTTTGCTCAGCCAGCTTTTATGACTGGGTTCCCAGCCTCTGACCTTGTATGACTTTGGACAAGTGTCAATCTGTCCAGAGTCTCAGTTTATTCATCTGTAAAAGGAAGGGGTGGAGGAGATGGCCCCGGAGGTCCCTTTCAGCTGGTGCATCCATGATCCTTTGCTTGGATAGGCCAGTCCAAAGAAGAAGAGACCAAACCAACCTGACATTCTGCTCTTCACTCATGGTTTTTCTCTTTGGGCGTTCTCCAGGAAATAGACCCCCCCCATTTCCCCCCACCCCACCCCCTGCTGCTCCCACTTCTCCCACCCGGCTTCTCTGTCGGATCTCCGAGGCTCCCTCTTGAAGAATCAGTTAGAACGTCCTCCTTTCTGCCCGCGCCAACTTTGACTTCCCAAAGACTTTATTCCCCAGGATAAACAACCCAATATTTGTGTAACATAATTAAGTGAAGGCATCTTTAAATGTCATACCAGCTTGGGCCGGGCTTCAAATTGTTCTGCATCAACAGAACTTCCGGAGATAGCCAAGGCTCCCAGTTGCTGCGTGCCTGCGATAAGCCCCCAGCACTGGGCCACTCTTTAATAGATTGCCAAATTCAAGCATTTTGTATGCAAATTATTCATGGAGTGGCAGGGCTGATTTCTAGCCAAAATCCCGCCCACTGCTCTGCAGTAATTAGTCATTAAGTTGAAGGATCTCCAGGCAGCACAATCCCTTTGGGTCTCCCAGGGCCGGAAGCCTCTTTTCAGGCTGGGCCAATGGGCCAGAGCAACTTTCTTTTTCCCAGAAGCTCAGGGCCTGGTGTTGCCCACTCCCCTCCCCACTGAGATGGAATTTTTAGCATCTGGAATTTTGGGGGATCTCAGGCAAGGCTTGTGCCCCTCGAGCCTCAGTTTCCTCATCTGTAAGAAGGGAGTCCAAAAACTGGATGTACATCTGAGAGAAGTACTCAGAAAGCTTTAAATTTTATGGTAACCTAAGTGATTGTTATTACAGCAAAATTCTGGGTGGAAGCCAAGCAGATCTGAGCATGTAGGGCAGCAGCTTGGTGCTGGGTCCTGATCCACCCGTCAATAATCGTTTATTTAGGAGCTATAATGTGGCAGGTGCTGTACCAGTCATGGGGGGTGGGGCAGGGGAGCGGACCAAGGCAAAAGGTAGTCCCTCTTCAGACTCACAACCGACTTTTGGTTCTGCGGGTCAGCAGCGGCAGGGATTTGGGCAAATGATTTCCCTTCTGAATCTGCTTCCTCATCTATAAAATGGGAGTAATAATACACCATCCTTCTCAGAGGATTATTTCGAGGAGCCAGAATTCTGTCTGAATTCAGGCTCTGCAGCTTACTACCTGGGCAGGCCTGTATTGCTGCCAGGATGAAAAACTAACTTCTCTGTCTGGCATTTAAAGCCCTTTATAATCTGGCTCCAACCTGTCTTTCCAGACTGAGCCTTCATTTTTCTTTTTTTCAAACCCTCTACTGCCAGCCAACCCGGCCCCCTTTCTGTTCCCAGTCCATGAGCCTCCCAGCCTCTGCATGGGGGACTCTCCCTTGCCTGGAGGGCAGTCCCTTCTCTTCTATGCTCAAGAGAAGCTGCCTTCAGAGCTAGAAATGCAATCTCTTATATGCCCTCCCCCACCAATTAATAGTGCTTCCTCCCACTCCTAAACTAGCTTATTTTATTTATATTTATCTGTGTTCATATTGTTTTCCCCAGTACATTTTGTAAGCTTCTTGAGGGCAGACTGTTTTGATTTTGGTCTGCTTCCTCTGATACAGTACCTAGTTTAGAGCAGACACTAATCATTAAATTCTTTTAGAATTGAATTGAGTGACCTTCAACAGGGCACTTCAGTCTAAGTGTTCTCATCTGTAAAATGAAGAGGATGAATGGATGATCTCTTTGGATCTGGAGACTCTTTTTACTATATAAGATTTGAATGCTAAGTGATTGTCATGGTCCAGGCTAACCTCAGTCCATTTTCACTTAGGAAAAACATTAATTTCTCTTTTAGATTCAGAAACAACATAATGGAAGAGCAAAAAGCTGGTAGATTACAGGGACTGGCTGTATTTAGCATCCTTTCCACCCTTTGGGGTTTGACCCATAAGGCTCAGTTCCTGGTAGATAGGGATTCTCCCTGGATGAAGACTTATTTTATTTCAAGACACAGGGCCTTCTCCTGCTGGTGCCAGACTATTTTGAATAATCCACTTCCCCGTCTGACATGGCTCTCTTTCAAACACATATAAATCTATACAACTTCATTTTTCATTTTTCTATCTCTTTTCAAAGCTTTCAGTTTCTTTGCCTTCCTTTATCTCTCCTCTCTTTCTTTCTTTTCCTTTTCTCCAATTTTCCCTCCCATCTTTTTCCTCCCTCCCTCCCTCCCTTTCTTCCTTCCTCCTTCCCTCCCTCCCTCCCTCCCTTCCTTCCTCCTTCTCTCCCTCCCTCCCTCCCTTCCTTCCTCCTTCCCTCCCTCCCTCCCTCCCTCCCTTCCTCCCTTCCTCCCTTCCTCCCTTCCTCCCTTCCTCCCTTCCTCCCTTCCTCCCTTCCTCCCTTCCTCCCTTCCTCCCTTCCTCCCTTCCTCCCTTCCTCCCTTCCTTCCTTCCTTCCTTCCTTCCTTCCTTCCTTCCTTCCTTCCTTCCTTCCTTCCTTCCTTCCTTCCTTCCTTCCTTCCTCCCTTCCTTCCTCCCTTCCATGAATATGTGAAGATTTCCCTCAGATTTCTTGATAGTTGCACATACAGGCCCGGCTTTGTTAAGCCATCCTTTGATTATCAGTGTTAAATGAGGTATAAAACAGAGTGAGATGTTCATCGTTGTCATGGTGCATGTCTTTTACAGAGTCCAAATGGTAGGGGAATTTTAGACAGGTGGTGAGGTCCTTCAGACACTCCTGTTTGCAGATGACATTATTTTGATTGCTTTCAATTTAGAAATGCTACAGCATTTTTTGAGCTCCATGATCATGCAAAAAAACAAAAACAAAAACACATCAATTTAACAATTCACACAAGAAAAGCCAAATGGATGAAGACTATGTATTGGCCATTAGATGGGCAGTCCATTGACTTAACCCAGCAGATAAAATATACCTTGGGTAGACATTACTGCTGACAGTGAGTGATCCCAGAACTGAATATGAGGTGGAGAGTGAGCTGCATTGCATTTGGGAAATAACAGTGTTATCAGTGATCTTAAAGGTTCCCTGACTCCATAGCACACCTTTCGAACAGCAACATTCTCTTACAGCAGGAATCTTCACCACAATGTTCCTGATAAGTGATCATCTAGCCTTCATTTGCAGACCTTCTGTGACAGGAAGCTCACTACTTCCCAAGGTTATCCATGAAATCATTGGATAGTTCTGAGTGTAAGGAAGCTTTTTCTTGTGCTGAGCAAAGTCTGACTCCCTGTGACTTCCCTGTAAAACTCATCAACTCGCTGAATCCACCTAGACAAATTAAATCAAAGACTGAGCTCTTTGGACTTGGTTGACTTTCAGGCTTGGAAAACAAGTGATCTTGGACAAGTCACTTTCCTACCTCAGAGCTTAAATGTTCTCAATTGTAACATGAAGGAATTGGAATAGGTGCCTTCTAAGGTCCCTTTCAGCTCAAAATCGATGGACCCGTGAACTCATCAGGGGATATTTTGAAAAGCAGCAAAACTATTTCTCACTTGGGCAGTGGCTCGAACGCCTAGCTCTGGATAGAGAGATTGCCTTTAATTAATTTGCTGCCCTTGGTCAGGGCCTATTTAGACATCTGCAGGCAGACATGCTTCTCTGCAAATGGGCAAGTTTCTGTACACTGACCGTGCCCTCTTCCCCCCACCACACCCACGGGACATCTGTATGATTTTCCATTTATCACATTGAGCCGAAGAGGTCGGGAGGCATCTAGGTGCACGCAGGGCAATGAGAGTTCATTTTCTGTGGTGTTAATGCTGACTATATTTTTCATTTACAATCTAATCATCAGGAGAGTATATTACATGTCAGGGATCCCAGGCAGTGATTTAGAGTGGCTGTGTCAGACAGCTGGGGCCTAAATGGCCTCTCCAAACTAACCTAGGAAATTTACTACCAACTAAACACAAAATCTAATTCTGATCACAACTATTTTCTAAAATGTGCTAGCACCCCATAAAGCAGCAGTCTCCCCACCACCACCCTGGAGAGCGGCAGCATTGCTCTGAGGCTTCTAGCTCGATATTTCTTCTGTTTCTGCCTCCTCCTGAATGTGGGTGCAAAAGGGATGGAATCCTAAAAGATACCAGGATGACACTGTTTGGGGAAGGGGCAGTGGGGGTGTGTGTCTTTAGCTCCCAGGGATTGGCCATCGCCAAGGAGTATGGCTAAGACAGATGTCCCAGTCACAGGTGGGGCACAGCTGGGTACCACCTGCAGATTAGCAGCTGCCTTGGGATGTAGGTCTGAGCCTCATAAAGCAACCCCAAGGGGCTTCTGCCTGCCCCTTCCATATTCATTGCCTGAGACTTTATACTCTAGAATCCCTGCACTTGTGGGGTCTGGTCAACAGAAAACCCTGCTCTATAATAGGATTTCATTTTCTAGGGAGTTACCTCAAGGCTGCTCCAAAGGAAATGGGGTCTTCGATATTCTCAGAGTGTGTGTCAGGGGGGTCAGGAGGTCCCAGGCCATTTGAGTTACTGACAGCAGCTGTCACAGTTGAGAATTGACAGCGTCCTCTCAGGGCTAGACTAGTTTTTGGGTGAGAATTCCCAGGAAAGAGAAAGATCCATCAAGATGCTGCTTCTCCCCTTTAGTTGCAGTCAATAAACATTTGTTAAACACCTATTACATCAGGTATCACTAAGAGCTGATGACACAAACACAAGCAAAGCCGCCTGATCTTAGGAGATCTTATGTTTCAATGGGAGAAGAAAATATGTAAAGGGAGAATTGGGGGTAGGGAGAGAAAGGAGGTACCACAGAAGGGGAATGGCTGTATCTGGAGTGGGCCATTCTCCCAAACGGGGGTTCTGGGAAGAACTCACCGCTGGGACAAGGGTCCCTTAAAAGCAGAGTGAGGAGCAGGTGAGATATAGGGGTCCTGAAGCAAGCTTAGACCACACTTGGTGCTCAAGGAACCCCCTGACCTAATAAAATCATATTTCTATGAGGGTTTTTAAAATTTAAAAATAATTCTGAGGTAATACACGTATAATGATTTCCACTGATAGAGAATCAGGCATTTCCAACTGGGCGTCATGGAAGGACTCATGGAAAGAGCCATCGAAGTGATGGAAGCAAGGATCTGCTGCTGAGAGGGACAATGGAAGCCATTTAGTTCATTTAATTTAGTTCATTTAGTTAATTAACCATCATGGAAGAGAAGGCCCTGGGAATGACTTACCTGCAGCACACAGGCGGTAGCTGTCAGAGGAGGCATTTGCATTTCGTTGCAGTGCTCTTTTGGCCGTACCATACCAATTGCATCCCTCATATCCCCATTCCACAGATAAATGCATGAGATGACGGGGGTGAGATGCTAAACATGTATGTCTCCCTGCCGGCCTCAGTTTCCTTTTCTGAGGACATAAATGGACCCAATTCCTGTGTTACCTGAGACGGCTCCCGGAGGGTTTCTTCCCATAGGGTATTTAATTTGTGGCCACCCTACCTTTGTTTGTTTCCTGGTCACTACCTGGGCACTGATCCAAGGCAAAGGGAGTCTCACCTGCAATCCCAGAAGAGCACGGATCCTACTGTTTGGTGGGTGATGTGAAGCTCCCAGACATTGATCTACCTGAAGACCTTCAAATTCTTACCTCAACAACAGCTAGATGTCTTTTTTTATTTATTAATTTTATTATTATAACTTTTTTATTGACAGCACACATGCCTGGGTAATTTTTTACAACATTATCCCTTGCTCTCCCGTCTGTTCCGAGTTTTCCTTCCCTCCCTCCACCCCCTCCCCTAGGTGGCAGGCAGTCCCATACATGTTACATGTGTTGCAGTATATCCTAGATACAATGTATCTGTGCAGAACTGAGTTTCTTGTTGCACAGGGAGAATTGGATTCAGAAGGTAAAAATACCCTGGGGAGAAAAACAAAAATGCAAACACACTCGTTTCCCAGTGTTCCTTCTCTGGGTGTAACAGCTAGCTGCCTCAACGGCATGGAGCCTGAGAATTTGGAACTTACCTCAGACTCTCTTTAGCTCAACTTTCCTTAGCCTCATCTGTAAAATGGGGATGATTATAGTCCCTCTGACCAGAGCTGTTATGACGCTCCAAGGAGATAACACGCACTTTGCCAGTCTTAAAGCATAATAAATACTATTATGTGAAATTATATTAATACATGATCCCCTCCTGCAGTATGCTAGATAGATTTATTAAGTATATTTTGTAGGGAGTTAGATGGCACGGCGGATAGGGCGGGGTCATGAGGCCCTGAGTTCAAATCCCGCCTCAGACACTTTCCAACCGTGATCCTGGGAAAGTGCCTCCGTTTTCTGAGCTGTAAAATGGGGGCTCCGTCTCTGGAGGCTGAGGATAAAATGACGCATGTGTAAAGCGCTTTGCAGACCTAATGTGCTCCATAACGGTACAGGATGTTTCAGAGTGGCGGACTTTTTTTAGAACACTATTCTATGAGATGACCTCCGCAGCTTGACGGACCCGGAGACGGGCTCCCTAACTTTGTCTCGGGCTTTCAGCGGGGGAGCCCTAGCTCCCAGCCCTGGGAAACGCATTTAGTACATCTCCTCCTTTTTACAGATGGGTAACAAGTTCAGAGAGGGAAAGGGCTTCGCCCAAGGCCACACAGCCTGTCTCAGCGGCCAAGGCCTAACGGTCTCCACGTTCCTGCGCTTCGAATTTCGAAGGAGAGGCACCGCCTCCGCCTTTCGCCGCGATAAGCCAATCGCTGGGCGGCGCGCGCTCTCCGGCTCCCATTGGTCCGCGGGCGACATTGACAGCTTGTCATTGACAGGTGGGAGGAGGGGGCCGTCAGCCAATGAAAACGGGGGGGGGGGCCGGCGCTCGAGCTCCTTAAATAGCCGAAGAGCAAACAAACCGCGCCAACAATGCGGCGGAGCCATAGATCAATTACGCTCCGCCGCGAAGCCTCCCTCCTTCCCGGGCGGCGGCGGCCCCGGCGGGGGGCGGGGGCGGGGCGGGCCGCGCCGCTGCCGGGGCCCGATAACGCGTCGCCATTGTTCGCAGACAACTGGCGGCGCGATAAGGCGGCCTGCGCGGGCGCGATAATGAGCGTGGGCAGCCTCGGCGGCGGCGCGCCGGAATTTCTCGGGGCCCGGGAAAAGGTTCTCTGAAGCCCGCTGACCCCAATTGAATATTAATTAGCTAATTAAGGGATTTATTGTTCCACGCCGGTTCTGGAGAGGACGAGGCTTTCCTCTCGCTCTCTCCAAGTGCCATTCTTTTGGTAAATTATTTTTCTCATTGTGCATAATTGAATATTTGCAGCTGCCAGCGTCTTCTGCCTGATTTGGCAAAAAAAAAAAAAAAAAAAAAAAGGGGGGGGGGGCCGCGGCTGCGGGCGGGAGCGTGCTCCGGCGTCTTTCTTCTCGCGCGGAACAAATGTTTGCGCCCTTTCCCCCTCGGCCCACTCCCGCTGCTGTAATGGGGGGGGGGGGCTCCGTTTCACAGGCCCCTTCTCGTACCCCCCGTGAGCGAACTTGAAACTGGCGCGAGGGCTTTTTCCTCTCCCCGCGTGACGCGCCTCGGGAAGCCGGGCTCTGCTTTTTCAAGGGCGGACCCCGATGGCGCGCACTTAGCCGCGCTTTAGAGAAGCTTTGCAGGCGCTGTATATAAATGATCTCATTTGGCCTTCCCCACTACCCCGGATTTAGGGAATTTTTAGCCGTGGACCCCGTCCCCCGCCCCTCCCGCCAGCCCTTCCTACACTAGACGGTTAGATCAGTGTCCTGGAACAGAGCTGGGCCGGAAGTCAGAAACGTCCCGAGTTCGAATCCGCCCCGCGACTCTAGACACTTCACTAACGCTGGCTCGGGTTCCCCTTCCGGTATCTTCTCCGACAACGTACGTGGCCCAGGGGCTGGAGCGCTGGGCCCTGGTGTCCAACAGAACTGAAGTAACTAACTGTGGACAAGTCAGCCTCTGCCTCAGTTTCCACAGTTATTAAAATGAGAAATGGACTCGATCTCTAACGTTGCTTTTAATTCTAAAATCCTGTATTTAGACCCGTAGAGGTGCTGTAGAATGTTAGCGCTGGAGGGGGCTTTGAGTCCGACCCCCTTATTTCACAGAGGAGCAGATTTAGGCCCAGAAAGGAGGGGGGAGGGGAGGGCTTATTGGTATAAGCGGGAACCGGAATTCGAACCCAACTTTAAACCTCACGCTTTTCCCACTCCCCATCATGGAGTTTCTCCAGGGGAGGGAGAGGGAGCAGGGGGTCCCTCAGGTCTTAGCCTCGCCCTTTTCCAAGGCTACTCTTTAATAAGTCTCTGTTCCATATTCCATTCGGAAGGCTCCCCAGCTCCCCCAAGTGAGCACCTGCCTGTAATAAGCTGACCCGGGCCCTTCTGCTGGGCACTGCTTGATTGAATCAAGTCTTTTCCTAAGCAGTCTGTTTGTGTCTGGAGAAGCGGGCTGGGGGAGGGGCGGGTGACCCAGCCCCCCTAATAAAGGCCCTGATGGTGGCTAGCAATATTGCCAGTGGAGGTGTTGGAGCCAAATCAGACCTCTTCACCCTTTCAGAATCACTAATGAAGCCGTTCTGGCCATCGGGAGGACTCAAAGATATTACCCCGAGCTCCCGAGGGGTCTGAGAGAAGATTGTACCCAAGAATGGGCTCTGGCATCCTCCAAGGGCCTACCTGCATTATTGGGATTTTTCTTATTAAAGCCGCTCCCTCCTGCCCCCCACAAATAACATTAACGAGTCACTAGAAAGATCCAAGGGGGGAATTTCAAAATTCTTTCTCCGAGATGCTCTGTTTGCTTCCCCCTGTCCTCGGGCACACAGGGAGGACTCCTCTGTGTGCTGAGGGGTCGGCTTTTTCCTTTTTAATATGGAAAAAGCTGAGTGTGTAAGGGAGCAGTCAGCACCGGAGTTGGTGGTCTCAGGATACAGCCAAGGTAGAGCTTGCCACTGGCTACGAGGAAGAGACAAAGAACTTGTCCCATGACATGATAAAGGCTTGATAGCTCCAGGTCATCAGGTAAAAAAATGAAAAAATGGCCATTGGAATCCAAAGACGTGGGTTCAAATTCCAAATTATGTGCTGTGTGATACTGAACAAGTCCCTTATCTCCATTTTGGGCCTCAGTTTCCCCCTCTGTCAAATGAGGAGGGAGGGCTGGAGCTGGATAATCTCCAGGAACCCTGCAGCTCTCATTGCATGACCCCAACGTGTCCCTGTGCCAAGTGTTTAAGGCTGTTCTGTAAATACCTCCTCTTCTCCTACCCTCCCTTTCCTGCTGCTGGCCTGTATGAGCCTATGCCCAGCCATTTCCACAGCAGGGCACAGCAGGCCAGGCGGATGAAATTGGGAGAAAGTGCTGGGGATGCAAGTTCACCTAAGGTTTGGCCATGGGAAGAGAAATGGAAATATCAAGTTGTGGGTTTTTAGAACATTTCAAACGGAATTAAAAATGAAGTGAAGGTCTCTGGATTGATGGAAAGGTTGGGTATTACTATTTGCCTGCCTTGGGAAAGGGAATGTCAGCTGCTAACCCTGTTCTGCATCATCAAGTGTCCATCCTGCCTCTAATCTCTTCCGGACCCATTCTTGGCCAATGAGAGGGAACAAATGAGACCCTTTGGGGAGGCCTGGTTCCCATAAATAGCTGGGAAATCCCTCTCTGCCCCGAAATCTCCCCCCAGGGTCCCTGGACATGACACTGCCTGGAACTAGGGATGCATAGAAATGTTCCGCTTCAATTTGGACCATGGCCTGTGAGAATCTACCTTGGGGAGATGGGGCTGACAAAGTGTGAAGGAGGAGAGATGTTATTGGGAGTCAGTCTGATAACTAGTCCTGGGACAGGCCTGATGAGCCTTCTCCTGTCCATGGGACTTAATTTTTCCCCCAACTCCTGGTTGCTTCAGGGACCCCATAGTGTCCTGGTCTAATCCACCAGAAATATAGTCTACAACTATAATACTACAACTAGTGAAAAACTAATTTACCCTTGGTCAATCTTCATTTTCTCAGGCCTCTGTTCACCTGACTCCCTGATTCAACAATAAGAAGTAGTAATGGAAAAAGCCCAGGATAGGGAGACTAGCTAGGTCCACCCTTCCCCCCTTTTCTAGTGATAGCCACTAGGTTCCTTTTCAAGACCCAGATTCACAAGGCTTGAAAACAATAGTTTTATTTATATCATGAGGAAGAATTAGATACTGTAATATAATATCTGTGTGAAGTTGACACAGTTCTTCTGTCTTGCCCCATAGGAAAGCCCCCCCCCCATCATTTCAGCGAATTATATAGACTCCACAATTTAGTGTACTCCCCAAAAAGAAGCTTTCATTCATTGCCATCAGGGTTATGTATCAACTTGTAGTTTCACTCGAATCATTAGGATTAGCTGACTAGTTCAAATACTAGTTCTGTTGTTGACTGATCCACTTTTTGATCTTGTATAAGTTGTTTCCTTGCTCTACCCTCCCCCCACTTCCGCCCCAGTTTCCTTTAAAATGAGGGAGCTGGACTATATGACTTTTAAACTTTCCTCTATTTGGAAAAGTCGGTGGTCAGTACTCTATCTATTGGCTTTGAGGATAAGGTCATGGGCCAGGTTCTGTGGCCAGTGCACTTGGGAAATGGGACCCTGTTTTGTGACAGTACCTTCAGTGTGAGTTATCTTAGCTGATTGCTCTAGCCTTCATCAAATAATTCCGACTTGAGAGCCTCAGTTGTCCATGGGGTTGGGAAGACCAATAAACTCCAACAATCTCCCCGTTCATCTTGGAAAAGATTCATAGAATCATTGAATCTAGAATCTCTGAGCCAGAAGGGTCTCAAGGGGATTAATCCTTTTCTGCACAATATCTAGTTTATCAATATCTTTTCTAAAATGTGGCATCCCAAATGGAACAAAATAAGGAAAGAGTAAAGTGACATGATCGCCTATATCATTCTAAACATTGCTTTTGTTAATGAAATCTAAGAAAATGTTAGCTTTTCTGGTTAGCAGCTCACCCAGATCACTCATATTAAACCTACAGCCCACTAAGACCCCCAGATCTTTTTTCCCCTACCAATAGTTCTTCCATAATCATGTTTTTCTTATACAGTAATTGTATAGTTAGTTGTTTTTGTTCACTGAAAGGGATTTTATATTTGTGTAGTGCAGTGTAAATAGGCTTTATCCTTGTCAAAGTTCATTTTATTGCATTCAGCCCATAATTCAAGCCTGCTGTGATTGTTTGAATTCTGACTCAGTTATCCAATGCATTAGCTATTCCTCTCAGTCTTGGATCAACTGCAAATTTAATAAATATGCCATCTCTGCCTTCATCTAAGTCACTGATGATTTGACACAGGACCAAAAACAGGTCACTTGGGTACTTGATAAGAGACCTCCCTCCAGGCTGACACTGATCCCTCAAACAGAGTATGTGTGCTCCCCAGGTGTTGCTGCATTAATCTGCAAAGACTTGTCTCATGTCTGGGACACAAGGATCATCCAAGGACAGGACAATGTGGACTCTGCCAGAGGCAACAACTGTATTCTGTTGGTGCAGTGGAAACTATGAATGGTGTCAAAGGCCTTGGATTTTAATCCTGCCTCTGAGGATTACACTCTGGGCGACAGTACCCAACTCAGTCAACTTCAGCCTACGTTTGCAAAATCGAGGAGTCTGGAATAGAGAGATAATCTCTAAGATCCTTTGAGATCTAGAAGTCTTTCCAATCTACAAATCTATAATCCTGTGAAGGCCTTCTGAGATTTCTCTTTGCTTCTTGCTTGAGTCTGGGTTCAAGGTCCAAGGATGATAGACTGAGAATAAGAGATACTCAGTAGATCCCGCTATTCCACACCTTTCCTCTTCTCTTCTAGTCCTCATCCCTAGAACCCTAGTGATCACCTCTGGTGATCATAGATCACATGATTTTGAGCTAGAAGGGACCTTGAAATCTCATAATTAAACTCCCATCATTTTACAGATTAGAAAACCTAGGCCCAGAATGTTGCTCATGGGGACCCAGACACCTAGAGCCAAGGTTGAAATTTGAATTTAGGCCTTTGATTTTAAGCAAGCTTTCTTTTCACTGCATCATACTAACTTTGGATGGAAATAGAGGAAAGCCAGCCGTGTCTCCCCTTAACACAGCCTCCCAGAGAATTTGTCTCCCTATTCTCCCTGATGGATAGCTCACATCAACCCTCTTCTTTCAATCTTTAGTACCTTGGTCAGAGCTCCGTGACTTATTTTCAAACCCAGAATGCCTGCTGTTCATCATAGTGCTCTCTTTGGGGGCCATTTGAGGTGTTTGGCTTTTCCAGAAGGGGGTGAAGCAGAAGTAGAATAATAACATTTGGGCCTGGATCAATATGGATGTCATTCCAAGGGCAGTCTAGACTTCAGCCTTGGACACTTGGATTCTAGTAATAACTAGAATCATTGTATAATGACTTAAAGGACAGAGAAAGAGATAGAGAGACAGAGTCAGAGACAGAGACAGAGATAGAAATTCAAAGATAGAAACAGAGACAGAGACACAGAGAAACAGAGACAGAGACTGAGAGAAATAGAGACAGAAACACAGAGAGACTGACAGAAACACAGAGAAACAGAGATTGAGAGAAATAAATAGAAAAAAGAGACAGAGACAGATACAGTGAGAAAAAAAGAAAGTCAGAAGAGATTAAAGAATGACAAAGGAGAAAGAGGAGAGAAGAGACAGACAGGAACAGAGAGTGTTGCCCAACAAGCTGTGTTTGACTAAGGCTATCCTAACATCTATTAATAAGAAATGAAGGGAACTCAGAAGATATCTCTATTCCTGAAGCTCGTCTCTTTTATTCATATGGGAGTGGAGATGAAAGAGTTTCTTCCTTTAGATCTTAAGCTCATAGCTCTAGAACTGGAAAACATGAAAGTCATCTAGTCCAACTCCCTCATTTTACACATGAGGAAACTGAGTCTCAGGAAGACTTCCCCAAATCACACAGATAGCAAGAATCAAAAGTGTGAGTTCTGAGTCAGGTTTGACTTAGGCGAATTCATTGGTTCGAGGATTAAAACAAAAATGACTGTGGACCATTTAACCTTTAACAAAAGGGAGTTTACTTACTAAAACCATGGAAAGGATTTTTAGCAAAACTGTCACATTGTTCCATTTGTATGCAGCTCCCCTCCACTCTGCCTTTTTCTTGAAAGTGGGTTCCATTGCAGGCTGTGTTGACTAAATTTGTGAAGTTTGAGGAGCACTTACCACTTGTTTCCTGCGCTTTTCTGCCTTCAGCAATGGAGCAGTTTTGTCAAGAGTTTGACCCCTAATCTCCTGGAACAATTAAGTCTTGAGCATGACTTCATGGTCTCTTTAGGGAAAAACTCATCTCTGAGGCAGGGACCTTCCATTCTTACTGGCATAGATCTTAATGAGATTAGAGTAGATATTGCTCTTACCACAGGTGGGATTTGAATGGAAGTCATTTCATGCCATTTCCAGAGCTCTTGCTACTACTCTGTGCTGCCTCCTTGTCTCTGAAAGCCAGATGGTGAATGTAAACAGCTCCCAGAATTATACCAGCAAGGATGGGTGTGCATGAGGAATGATGAACAGACATCCGTATATAACAAAAGGTGGGGGGGGCTGTTCTTGAATCAAGAATGTGGGGTAGCAGACGGACAGTTTGAGGACTCCATTGGCTCTCCCTGGGATGATTAAAGAAAAATTCTCTATGGAGGATTATAGATAGACATGGATGAGACTTTGTAGATGAGAGGATTCATAGGAGTGGAAGGGAGGAAGAGCAATTTGCACCATCAGAGGGAAGGGGGCATCCCAACCAATGAAATCAAGATCTATTGAAGTATCTCATTATCAAATTATAGATCATAGTTCTAAAAGGGATCTCAGATAATCTGGGACAAGCTCTTGTCTTTAGGGAAGTATAGATATAGAACAAAAGTGAATTGTTCCCATTTTACAGATGAGGCGACTGAGATTTGGCAAGTAATTTGGCCTAGTTCACAAAATGAGTCAGTGACAGCGAGGACTCAATTATAGGGCTCCTGCTTCCCAGGCCAAGTCCCTTTCTCCTTCCCTGTACTACCTCTCTAACTATAGAGGTGACGCTCTTCTTAGCCCAGATTAGATGGGAAAGCATAAACTGCTCTCAAGTTATGAGGTATTATTATTGATTACCTCTTCAGCTCCCTGAGCTCCCAGAGGTCAGGGACTGACCCAGATATAGTTCATTTTCTATCCAGCTCTAAGCACAATGCCAGGGATCTAGTAGATACTTAATAAATGCTTTTGACTAATTTCACTCTCCCCTCACAGACTACATAGCATAACCTGGCACAAGATAATTAAAAAAACAATCAGATGGAACTTTAGAGGCCATAAGAACCCTCTCTACACCAATCCCTAAAAAAGGAGCACTTCAAATTAGAGGGAATGCATTCTCTTCTAAGGCAGACTATTCTACTTTGGAATGGCTTTAATTGGTGGAGAGGAAGGGAATAAGCATGTATATAGCACCTACTATGTGCTAAGCACTTTTCCAAATATCTCATTTGACCTTCACACTAACTTTGCAAGGTAGGTGCTATTATTAATCTTATTTTATCATTGAGGAAACTGAGGCAGCCTGTGGTTAAGTGACTTGCCCCACACAGCTAGTATATATTTGAGGCCAAATTTGAACTCAGACCTTCTTTACTTCAGTCCAGTACTCTATCCACTGTATCACGTAGGTGCCTCAATTTATTAATCTGCCTCTTTGCAACTTCTTTCCATTGTCCTCTAGGACTAAGTAGAGCAAGGCTCATCCCTCTTCCATGAGACATCCCTTCAAATACTTGAAAGCTGCTCTGAGTCTTTTGCAAAACAATTATTTCCAAGTCTTCCAAATGTTTTTTTGTATTTCATAGTCTCATGCTTCACCATGCTGATCATCTTCCTCTGGACATTAACAATGTTCCTAAGAGATCCAATCATTCTGGAGAGCAGTCCGGAACTAAGCCCAAAGGGCTATGAAACTCTGCATAGCCTTTGATCCAGCAGAGTCTCTACTGGGCCTGTATCCGAAAGAAATCTTAAAGGAGGGAAAAGCACTCACGGGTAAAAAATGTTTGTAGCAGTTCTTGTTGTGGTGGCAAGGAGCTGGAAAATGAAGAGATGCCCAGCAGTTGGGGAATGGCTGAACAAGATGTGGTATATGAAAGTAATTGAATATTATTGTTCTATTAAAAATGATACTCAGGCTGATTTTAAAAAGGCCAGAAAGATTCACATGAACTGATGCTGAGTGAAACAAGTAGAACCAGGAAGACATTGACACAGCAATAGCAAGATTGTGTGATGATCAACTATGAAAGACTTGGTTCTTCTCAGTAGTTCAGTGATTCAAGACAATCCCAATAAACTTTGGATGGAAAATCCCATCCACATCTAGAGAGAGAACTATGGAGACTGAATGTAAATCAACACATGCTATGTTCCCTTTTTTCCTGTTTTTTTCTTCTTATGGTTTTTCCCTTTTGTTCTATTTTTCTCTCTCAACATAATTCATAAGGAAATATATTTTTTAAATGAATGTACATTTATTAACATGTAACTGTGGAAAATAAAAATAAATAAGGAAAAAAACAATTTTCCTAAGAAATGGTACTTAGAATTGAACATAATATTCTAGATGTAGTTTGATCAGGACAAAGTATATAAGACTGTCACCTTTCCAGTCCTATATGTTTTGCTAGCATGCAACTCAAGATCCTCATAGTGTTTTTGGCCTCCATGTTTCACTGATGACTCATTTTGAACTTGTAGCCTAGATCTAATTCAACAAATAATCATTTGTTATCTAACCAAGATTTCCCCATTTTGTACTTGTGGAGGGATTAAAAACTAGAATGTCAGACTTTATATTTATCTTCATTAAATTTCATTTAATTTGATTTGGCACCGTGTTCTACCCTGTCTAGATTCTTTTGGAATCTGATTCTGTTATCCACCTTGTTAGCTTTCTCTTCTGGCTTTGTATCATCTGCAAATTTGACAAGTATGCTATCTTTACCTTCATCCAAGTTGATGATAAAAATGTTAATTAGTACAAGACAGGAAATGTTTGTGAGACAAGTGAATGAAGAAGTATCCCCTAACTACCACATATTTGTAGATCCAGGATCCTGACTAAAGCATTGGATGTTGAATGGAGGGAGAAAAGATATCTATTGAATTGAAAAGTTATATATGTAGAGCTGGAAAGAGCATCAAAGATCATTTAACCCAATCACTTAATTTTATAGGTGAGGAATATGAGACTTAAAGAAGTTAAGGAAATCATCTGACATCACACAATTAGTCAATGATAGAGCAAGGAGTTGAACTCTGGGTTTTTGTCACAAACCCATCTTTCTTTTCCCTGTAACATCCATGACTGAGGAACATAGCATACTTGCCAAAGTTCTGAGAAGTCTGTGGGAAGGGACAAATTCAGGCCAGTCAAAATTATCACTGGTTTTTATCCATCTCAGGAATATTGTACTTATTTCTAGGCTCTACATTTTAGGGGGAACATTGACAATCAGGCATATATCCAGAGAAGGGAGAACAGGAGGGTGGAGGACTTCAAGATCAAATTATTTGAGGATTATTTGAAAGAACTGGAGGTATTTAGACTAAAGAAGGGAAGACCTAGAGGGAAACAAGAGCTGTCTTTAAATATAAAAAGAGCTGCTTTGTTAAAGGGGATTAGATGCATTGTTGGTAGAGTTGTCTCTCTTTTTCCCTTTGGTCTGATTTTTCTTGTACAACATGACAAATATGGAAATAGATTTTAAGGAATTGCACATATTTAACCTATATCAGATTACTTACTGTTTTGGGGAGAAGGGAGGCAAGGAAGGGAAGGAGGGAGAAAAATTTGAACACAAAGTCTTACCAAAACAAATATTAAAAACTATCTTTACATGTATTTGGAAAATAATATGCTATTGAATATTAAAAAAATAAAGGATTAGAGTTGTTTAGCCCCAAGAGGCAGAACTAAAAGGAGAATCACAGGCTCTCACAATCTCGGTCAATCTACCCTACCCCTAAATAAAAATCTTCTCTACAGGTAATCCAATAAGTGGTCATCCACTCTCAAGAGAAACTTATGGAGAAGATTTTGGCTCCCATTCAACTTTGGGATTTTGTCATTTTAAGAGCCTCTATGGTTCAAGTTGGTCGGCAGGTATTTGGTCATGCAAATGAAGTTTGGTGAGGTTCTAAGAAGACAGAAGTTGTCTCCAACAACTTGAAGGGTTGAAGGCCAGTTGCAGAGTCCTTAGGTCAGGACTTTGGAGAGCTCCCCAAGAGTAGTCTGGCAGAATGTTGAGAGCTTCCACAAGCAGCTAGTAGACGACGGGTCTAACCCTGGAATTCCAGTGCATTGACAAGCTGTTCCATGTTTACAGGAGGATGATCAGGATGGTGAGAGAACTCAGAACCTTGGCATAGGAGTAGAAGGTTTAATCTGGAGAAGAGAAACCTTCAAGTATTTGAAGGACTTTCAAAAGGAAGAGGGATTCTACTTGATCTTCTTGTCCTTGAGGACAGAATTAGGAGAAATGGATAGAAGTTATAGAGAAGTATATTTGGGGTCTTTGTAAAGAAAAAATTGCTTCTAATAGGGGATATTTAATACCAGAATGGGCTACCTTTTGAAGGCAGCCCATTGACTGGCGTCTTCTTCAGAGTCTTCTCTATTAGGGACATTGTAGAGGGAAATATCTGCTCAGGGCAAGGCTACAGATCTCTGAAAATCCTCCCAACTCAAAGGTTTCATGATTCCTCAAAATCACAATGGTAGTAGATTATCTCTTCCCCAAACCTCATTGTGTGCTGAAGGAAGAGAAACTTCTCCACATACTTAGAAGCCTCTAATAGCCAAGTACAAAGATAAGATCATATCTCATAGCCTGAAAGTGGATTTGTCTGAAGTACTCCATGTCTTCAGAAAGGCCTGCAGGGTCAAAAACTGGACCAGACTCATTAGGGCTAATGTTATTTTCTGTTTCTTCAGCATTTTCATCTCCCCATATCCCCTTTGTTAATGAAATTAGCCCAAAGGTGTGGACAGAATACATTTTAGGGATGAGGTAAAGGTTCTATAAAAGCAACCCTTTTATGTAGGAGTTTTTATGAATTATATGCTTGATATTTATCAATAGTGTAATTTGGGGGGTGGTTCAGACCTGTAATTTCTTTGCTATAGAAAACTCCTGGAAAGAAATATCTTTCTACCAGTGCAGGTAGACAACTGTTCACAATTTATGGTCTTGGAGCATTACCTGATGGCTCTGGGAAGCTGTGTCTTGACTAGAGTCACATATTCTGATTAGTAAGTGTAGTGTGTGAAGGTAGAAGGAGAGCCAGAAAGGGTAGTGCCACAAACACTGAAAGAGGAAAGAGTGTTCTAGAGAAGACAACAGTTATCAATATCAAATGCTACAGAGTCGTCAAGAAGAAAGAGGACTGAAAAAAAGACCCACAAATGTCACAGTTAAGGAATCTTTGGTAACTTGAAAGAGAACAGTTTCATTTGAGCAATGAAATCAGAAGCCAGGTTGCAAAGCTATGAGGGAATAAAAAGTGAAGAAGTGGGAACAAGTATAGATAGCTCTTTTTTTGGCTGAGAAGGGAAGGGAAGCTGTAAGATAATAGTTTGAGAGATAGTAAGATCCATTGAAAGTTTTCGAAGTAGTATAGAGACCTGGGTATGTGTGAGGGCAGTAGGAAAGGAATCAGTGCATAGCAAAAGGTTGAATATGTGTGTGTGTGTGTGTGTGTGTGTGTGTGTGTGTGTGTGTGTGTGAGAGAGAGAGAGAGAGAGAGAGAGAGAGAGAGAGAGAGAGAGAGAGAGAGAGAGGAGACAGAGAGAGAGAGAGAGACAGAGAGAGAGAGAGAGACAGAGACAGAGAGACAGAGACAGAGACAGAGACAGAGACAGACAGAGACAGACAGAGAGACAGAGATGGAGGGGGGGAGAAGGAGAGAGAAGGAGGAGGAGGAGGAGGAGGAAAGGAGAGAGAATAATTGAGATTGCAACGTGCTGAAGAATATAAAACCAGTATAGGATGAAAGGCACATAAAAGGGACTTAGGTTTGGCATGGAGAAGGACCACACCATTGTTAGAGACTAGTAGGAAGGAGGAAAGAGTGGGGTGGGGCAAAGTTAAGGGGATTTGAGATAAAGAATGGGGGAGAAGAGAAAGCTCATGGCAAATGGCCTCAATTTTCTCAGTAAAGTAAGAGGAAAAATCTTCAGCTGAAAGAAGGTTTGGGAAGATTTGGGATGTTTGAGAAGAGAAGAGTAGGTCAGATCAGTTTCTGTAAGTAGAATAAATTGGGAGGAGTAATAGGATTGCTCTGCTGCATTAAGAGCTCAGTTGAGATTTGATAGCAAATGTATAATGTACCCTGTCTACAACTTACACCAGCTTTGTGCAGCAACCTGCAGGTAAGATTGGAGGAAAGAAATGTTAGGATGATTTAGGGCTCGCAAGGGATGAGGAAAAGTAGAAAAAGTGGGCAAGGGGTTCAAGAGTAGATTGGTTAAGAATAGGGTTGAGATTGGGGAGTCAGAGAAAAGGTAATGAGGAGCAAGGGAGAGGAGCAAGTATTGAAGGTCACTATGGGGATGAGGAATAGGTTCAGGATGGTTAGGGTATAGAGAAATGGACTGAAATTGGTTTGGACCAATGGAAGAATGTCAGAGTTTTTGATTATGGAAATGGATGATGGTGAGATTGAGGATGTGGTCATCCCTGTGTATGATTGAGGTGATGTAGAGGAGTAGGCCATTGGATAATATACTTAGAAGGGCCAGGGATCCCAGAAACCAGTCATTTTGCAAAGGAGGAGGAAACTGAGGTCTAAGGAGTTTAAATAATTTTCCCAAAGTCACAGAGTATCACGCATCAGATGCAAAATTTGAACTCAGGTCATCTGACTTCAGAGTCATTTTTCTTTTCATTTTGCCTACTGCCTTCTGGGATTCAAAGATATTGTGGCCATGGGAGGTTAGGATAGTTGAGGGAGCATCAATATGGATGTCCCTTTATAAGTTAGATGGGCCCTTCCAGCTCTGAAATTCTATGATACATGTGTCCTAAGTGCTTTAGAGCTCTTCATGTCTGGACTGGTTGACTTTCTGTCTCTTTCCTTATCCTTAATGCCCTGCTAATGGACAATTAGAATCACGGACTGTCAGAATGGAACAAAACATGAGAGATCCAATTCTCTAACTTCATCATTTCACAGAAACAGGGGAAGATGGAACTAACAGGGGGAAAAGACTTGCCAAGATCTCACCATGAGTTAGGCATGGAGTCAGAATTAGAACACAGATCTCTTGATATCCAGCAGAAGAAACACTAGACTAGTAGGCAGTAGACCTGATTTTTATATCAGCTATAAATTCTCCATGTGACACTGAATAAGTGACCGTTCTATCATTCTTAGTTTTATTTTTATCTGCATAACAAACAGAGTAGATTAGATGGTCTTGAAAGTCTCTTGGAGCTTTATAATTCTATATTTGGTTTCAGAAAAATGTGGATTTAAGTCTGCCACTTCTCCTGAGCCTCAGTTTCCTCATCTGTAAAATGAAGTGCTTGAATTAGATCTTCTGTGATGTTTATCCAAATGCTGACATTCAATGCTGTATAGTAAGAGTCCAATATGTATTCTTTCTCCAGATACCCATCTTTGCCTGCAGCATAAAAGATTCATGTTTCTGAACAATCCCATGTTTATTTATCTTTTTGGTAATTTAAGGAATACTCACTCTCTACCCGAGACTTTTCCCTCTCAGTCGTGCTTGCTCCCTGGTTTCTCGCCATTCAGGGATGATTTTTGACCAGCCCAAGTACAGTCCATGCAGAGGCCACAGTTGCTGGGATTCAGGATCCAGATGCTGGAGGCCAGGAGGAGAAGGGCCAACACGGTCCCCTCCGTGCTCAAACATGAATTGTGCACTAATTAGCATTAATGAGGAGGAAGCAGCAGCACGATCTGCTCCCGCCTGCAGAGGGAAAATGGATTTTTAAAATCATTTTAAAGGGTTGCACCAGCTCTGAAATGGCCCTGCAGCAGCACGGGGGAGAGAGACTGAATAATTAGCTCTCTTGTCTCTAATGTAAGCAAGAGATGGGAGGAGGGGGTCACTTAGCAGTGCCCAGGGAATTACTTCCAATATGTTCATAAACAGAAATGCAGGTGAGTGGGGCGGGGAGAGAGAGACAGAGAGAGGGAGACGGAAAGAGACAGAGGCAGAGAGATAGAATCAAGGAAGGCGATGACAAAGAAACAGAATTAGAAGCAAAGGAGGGGATCCATTAGAGGGGCCAGATCATTCCTGTCAACATGGGTCACAGACATGGTCAACATGAGCTACAAGTAAGTGGGGAGGGGACAGAGATGTAGAGAACAATGTCAGTTATCAAGAACCAAGAAGTCATGGTCTAACAAATACAAGAAGGTATATGGGGGAGGGAGGGAGAGAGAGAAAGGGGGAAAGGTGTGGGTAAAAGGGAGAGAAAGGGGGAGAGAGAAAGACAGACAAAGACACAGAGGCAGAGAGACAGAGGGATATAAAGAATGACAGACAGGTAGATAGGCAGACAGACAGATAGAAAGAGACAGAGACATACATAGAAACATACACAGGCAGAAAGACAGGCAGAGAGAAACAGAGACAAAGACAGAGAAAAAGAGACAGACACAAAGGGAGAGAAACAGAGACTGAGAAAGACACATAGAGATATAGGGGAAAAGACACAGACAAACGGAGACACAGAAAGGCAGAGAGACATATACACACAGAAACAGAGACAGAGAAAAAAGAGACAGACTAAGAGACAGATTAAAAGATAGTGACTCAGTCAGAGAAGAGAGATACAGTGAAAAATCACTAAATAAACCCAGGAAGTTATAATCAATCTAAGTCCCAAGCTGAAATGTAAGTGTTTAGGTAGGGGAAGCAGAGACAGATAGAGACAGATAGAAAAAAAGAGAGATAAAAAAGACACCATGACCTAAAGTATGTAACTGAGCCTGAGTGATTACCTAACTACCCAAGGGGCTTCCCCTTTTCACCTTTCCCTCTCTCCACATTTTCCTCTATGGCACTCCTCTAGAAAGTGGAATTTGTTGGGGAACCAGAACTCTTGAGTCCTCATGAGTTCCTCTCTCTGTTCATCTCCCTACACACACACAAACACACACACACACACACACACACACACACGCACACACACACACCCCCTAAACACCATAGACATGAAGGAACTTTGGACATCATTTAAGTAGGGAATGTCCTCATTTTACAGAAGAAATTAGAGCCTTGAGAGAGAAAGAGAAGGAACTTGTGCAGGGCACAGAGTATCTTAGCTGTAGGAACTCAGTTCAGTTCTCTGGCCTGAAGTTCAGGTCTCTGCTGGTTGTGTCTCACTGTCTTTCTTTTCTCCATTGAGTTTTCAGAAAGGACCCAAATGTCTAGGCCCCCAGCCTGTGGCCAGGAAGTCACTATCTGCTGACCTCTCAGACAAAATTTCTGGAAAGGAAGCAGAAGAGAGCCTCGGACAGTAAGAAGTGGACAGAGTGCATATGGAAGCCAGCCTGCCCCATCACCTCTTACCCTCCATGTACAATATTAGGCTGCGTTGATGGAGGCATGGTGTCTAAAATCTACAGAATATCTAAAGGAATAGTGCCCGTATTTTCTCTCCTGCTCAGCCCAAATCTTAAGAAGGACCATGGTTAGAGGAAGAGAATCAGTTTCGGGAAGAGAGTAAGACCGTGTTGTACAAGGATATGGGTAAAGATATCAGGAATAAGAGAAAATCTTGAGGGGACATGATGTCTGGCTAAGTATCTGAAGATTGTGATGGGGAAGAGTGATTAAAGTTACTATGTTATCATACTATACAGCATAGGACTCTACAGCTAGAGCTGGAAGGGACCTCAGATTCCATCTTGGCTTACAGATAAAAAAACTGACACCTCATAAGATTAAATGACTTATCCAAGGTCACAATATAGTAAGCTTCTTTAACTCCAGAAGACAGGCTCAGGAATTGAGGGAAGAAGCTGTAAAGACCAGTGTGTGTGTGTATGTGTGTGTGTGAAAGCTGTCCAAGAGCAGTTTGCTTTGATGGTTCCTCATCATATTCTTCAAACTGAGGCTGCATCCTCAGAAATGTTGGAGAGAGAGAATTTCTCTGCAAGTAGGATTTCAGTTAAATGCCCCGGGGAAGTTCCATTTAGCTGTAAGATTTTGTGATTTTATGGATTTGTTGGGGATGATAATGAGGTTATTAATGTAGCAAGCAAGAAGAAATCAGAAACGTTTACAAATTTCCTAGCACCCCTGAATCTCTCCTAAAAAACAACAGAGTAAGAGTACCTAACCACAGCCAGGCCTATCAATTAATTAATTAATGACCAAATGATTTATTAATGATCTATTAAATGTGATGCGCCACAGTCAGAGGCTAAGGATACAAAAAGGAAGAACAAAAACTATCCTTTTCTCAAGTAGTCTCATGGGCCAAAAGTGTAGGAAAGTTTTTTAGGACTTCCAAAGAAAGTCTTTATTAAGGAAGTTTATTAATCAGGCTGTCTTCTTTCCAGTCCCAAGCATTCATATCCCTCCAGTCAATCTTTTCCTTTACTGACCAATTGTGGACCTCCAAATCTGCTTCTCCAAGTGATCTAAATCAGCAGAAATGGCCAATATTGGGAAATCCATCCATTAATCTGGACTGTTACTGGTGAATTATTGAGAGCCTGAAGTGAATGGTCACTGGCTAATAGTCCAGGCTAAGGTATCAATAGGTTATTGAACAAATATTTTGCATCTCAATCAGCATAGAGCCTCGTTGAAGGATTAATAATTCTCTAATGTGAGCCCAGGCTGGATATAGAAGGTTAATGCATGATTAATAAATGACCACTATACACTCAATTCAATTCAATTCAATTTAGTTCCAATCAATGGACCCCTCTCTATCTGGCCATAGTTTAAACCATTTGAATAAGCTTGCCTGAATCTAGGAGCTATGTCAGAATATCCCCAGCTTTCCCCTCTTCTATCACAGATTTTAATATGGAATGGTCATTTCCTCTCAAGAGTGCCATAATTGTCACTTCAGCCAACAACAGTTCCTCCTTATTGATGGGAAGTAGATCCAGAATAAGAATTTCCATTATTGGAGTCACCACCTTTTGAAGAAAAAAAATCAAGTCAAGCAATTATTAACTCTTCCACTTTGGGCAGAAAAAAAATGCAACCTATGTCTGCATATCTTGAGGTCTGTTATTACTATTACCAACTCATGACCCTGTACCAGACTTGTGATCTGTTTCCAGAACTTTTCACCCATTTCTTTCTTCTAGGGAGTTTATAGTATATTTGGAATTGAGTATTTCTTCTGTTGTCATTGATGTTAGTTCAAATGCTTTCATATGACCCCATCCCACTCTGGTTCTTGATTTTCCTCACAGGAGTGTATTTTCTTAATATACAGTGTGCTTACTCTTTCCTCACCTCTTTCATTTTATCTATTCTGTCCTTTTTGAATTTGGTAAACCCACATTATGACCAAATTGGATTTATATCAGGATTGCAGATTGGTTTAATATTAGAAAAATTATAAACATAATAGACCCTAATAACCCAAACCCCCAAATCACACAATTATATAAATAATGCAGAAAAATCTTTTGACAAAACACAATATCCATTTTTATTAAAACATTTAAAAGTATAGGAATAAATGGACCCTTTCTTAATATGATGAATCATATTTATTTAAAACCAAGAGCTATCATTATCTGCAATGAAGTAGTGCTAGATACTTTTCCAGTAAGGTCAGGGGTAAAGCAAAGAGGTCCATTATTCACCAATATTATTTGATATAGTTCTGGAAATGTTAGGTGTAGCAATAAGATAAAAGAAGAAAGCAGGAGAAGAAGCATCAGCAAAGAGAAAACAAAATTATTACTTTTTACAGATGACATCATAATTAGAAAGCCACGAACAGAGGAGAGCATTCCAAAAGGAATAGGAAGTTGTTAAGAGAAACAGCTTCAATTAGTTGTTTAAACATACTAGTTGATATTTGAGAAAGTCTTTGACCAACCTAGATTTTAAAAAAAGATGCCTATAGAAGATACAATCAGGAGCAGATAATGAAAGATGAATATGGAAGCAAGACACAATATTGGAAGAGTAACAGAAGGAGTATTAAGGTTCAGAATGAGCAGAGACTAGCCAAAGAAATCTATCAGTGATAATGTGAACATCCCAAAGGATCCATATTCAGATGACCTAGATTTTAATCCTGGCTTCTCCACTTGTTGCTTGAGTGACTTTAAACAAAACCTTAACGTCTCTGGAACTCCTCTCCTCAATCTTTAATAGGTTAAATTAGGTGGCCTTGAATCTGTAAAGCTCAAATTCTATGATACGTTATTTCATCAGCATTTACTTCTACCAAAGTAAATCAAAAAATTTCCTTGAGACACATAGACATTAAATGACTTAGAATCATAGGTCTTGAACTAGCAAAGATTATTGAGCACTCCTCTCTCCCCATTTTACAGGTCAGGAAACTGAGACCCAGAAAGTGTTGCCAGGTTAGTATGCATTAGAGAAAAGATTTGAATCTAGGACTTTCTGACTCAAAGCTTGGCTCATTTTCCACTAAGCCATACAATCTTTGAATAAAAATATGAGTAGTTTTTTTTTAAAATAAAACCTATATCAGAAAAATAGGAAGATTAAAGAAGGACTCAGAAAATCCTCTGAATTGATAGGATAATGATCCTAGATGATGGAGAGGTGAAATGCCAAATTCTCCTTTATTTTCATTTGCTCTGACAAGATGTCTTAATACATTGTAATTTTCCTGGGTCCCAAAGGGGGTATAAGAATTAGTCTGGCCAGGGACTGAAGCGGTAGGCTTCTAATTGGCATTTTTAACTCACCTAAGAATAGCTGTGTGCCTTAAAAAGAGACATCCCAGAATGGGAACAAAGAAGGCATGTTAGAAAAGCACTCATCCCTCAAATAGGGCAGCATCCAACATCTCCCAGGCATGCAAATTATGTTGCTAGATCTTCAGGCATAATGGTCTGCAGGCTATGGATGAAGGAAGGATTAGGTGATAGTCCTGTGTGAGACTCTTCATCATGCATTTAGCATGTTGTTACGCCCACCTCGTGTTCCATCTCTTTGATTTGTTGAATAAGACTCCTGGGTCCACTATTATTCCATACATTGGGGCAGCTTGTCAGGGCCTTGGAGGGGAAGGAAGATTGTTTAATTGTCTAGAAGTTGGAAGTTTCTGAACATAGAGGATTACAGAAAAGGAATGAGGTGCCAGGTTAGAGAAAGGGGATATATCTAGAGAAAGTCTGGTGCATCACAAGCTGGACCCACAAGACCTTCCCTGATTACTATAAAAGCAGAGAATTTAAAATGACTTCATAGGGAATGGATATTGAAAATAAGCAGAGATATAGCAAGAGAGAACCTAGGGATCTTTGCCGATTTTAAGGCGTTTGGCCCAGAAAAATGAACTACATCTAAAGGTATAGAAAGAACTGGAAGATAACGATTGCAGAAATAACATCAGTGATTTCTGAAAGATCATAGAGAAGGGAGAAACTGCCACAGGACCAAAGGAAGTCAAATGTTACTTGCATTTTCAAATTAAGGAAGAGGATGGTATCTTCAAACTAGAGATCACTGACCTTGACTTTGATTGATGGCAAAATTCTAGAACATATTGTTAAAGAAATGGTTAATGGGTATCAAGAAAAGGGGAAAAGTGATCACAAAGAGCCAGCATGACTTAATCAAGAACAGGTCATGTCAGCCTAACCTCATTTCCTTTTTGGCAGTTATTAGTTAGACTGGCTTACCTAGATTTATTTTTTTTTCCACTAAGCGTCCCCCAGACTTCCCACCATCACTTAGCAACTTTTCCTCCTTTGAAGTTCACTTAATTAAAATGTTGTACTCAATTCAAACTATGAGGACTATTGTATACTAGCTCTCAAATCACTCCCCCTCATTTTTCAAAAAGCTTGGTCCTTGGCCCACTGGTTCCCTCTCCTCTCTAATTCCTGTCCTCAATACTGGGATATTTCAAAATCCATTTTATTGCTCCCTAATCTCTCATTCCTCAGTCTCTTTCAATCCCATGATTTTTTACTTTGTTCAATCTCAGCTACACAGAGAGATAGTCAAGCACTAGATATTACCATTACCCGTTTGTTCCACTTCCTTCTCTCTGATGACAACCTCTTTTCAGTTCATTTCTTCCTATACCTCATCCATTATTCTTCTTCACCTTTATTCATCCCCAATCCCTCCTTCTCACAGGGTCTTTCTCAGGCATTACCTGCCTCTGACTTCCCTCTCCTTCCTCTCCAACCTTGTTCCTTCAACTGTTTATTGTCCTTTATTTCTGAATCACTGATCCTCTTGTACTATTGATATTAATGTCTTTTTAAACTTTAGCCCTGTATTATTCCCATTATCCTTTGCTCCTATTCAAAGCTGGAGGAAATCACGCAAGCATACTAACTAGGTACGTTATAAATTCATGTTGTCCAATTTCATTTGGGCCCTCACTGCTGCCAGGCAATCTTTTTATTCCTCATTAATTGATTCCCTATCCAGCTTTCTACACTAACTTTTCCAAACCTTATTTTTTCTACTTCTTTCTGTTCTTCTGGTCCTCTTCCCACCTATCTAACTATTCCTTCTCAGTCTCTTGTACTATTTCATCATCCATACTAAACCTTCTAATTGTGTGTTTTTCCCAAGGGCTCTCTGAGATCCCCTGTTATTTTTCTCTACACTTTGTCTCTCCATGACCTCTTCAGCTCCTATGCATTTAATTTTCATCTCTATGCAGATGACTCACAAATTATATATATATATCCAGCCTAAGTCTCTTCTCTGCATATCTCAAATCACTGTCTTAAGTCACTGCCTACTGGACATTTCAAAGTAGATATCTGAAAGATAATTCAATATGTCCAAAACAGAACTCATCATCTTTTCCCACAAACTCACCCTTCTTCCAAGCTTCCCTATTTCTGTCAAAGACATTACCATTTTTTCTAGTTTCCCAGACTTGTAACCTTGATGTTGTCCTCTGTGATTCACTTTTACTCATCCTACATACATAATCAGCTTCCAAATCTGTTTCCTCCACACCATCTCTCACATCTGACCCCTTCTTTCTGCTCACGTATTCACTACTTTAGGTCAAGCTCTCATCTTCTCAAACCTAGATTATAGAAACAACCTCCTAACTGATCTTCTTGCCTCAACTGTCTCCCCACTACAGTCCATTCTTCACACTGATGCCAAAGTGATTTTCTTTAAAAGCAGAACTAGCCATATCACTCACCTACTTAATAAACTCAAATGGCTTTCTATTACCTCCATGATGATAATAATTAATAATAACAATTGCTAGCACTTATATGATGCTTTGTGGTTTATAGAGCACTTTACAGATATTATCTCATTTTATTCTCCCAACAACTCTGGGAGGTAGGTGCTATTTTTGTCCCCATTTTACAGATGAAGAAATTGAAACAGATAGTGACTAGATGATGGGCTAAATTGCCCAGAGCCATTTAAATAGCATCTAAGGTGGAATTTGAACTCAGGTCTTCCTGACTTCAGATCTAATGCTCTCTGCATTGTCATTTATTTAAAAACTCTTTATAATTAGCTCTCATCTTATCTTTCCAGCCTCACTGGAAATTATTTCCTTCTGTGCTCTGTGATCAATCCAAAATGTCTTCTCTGTTCTCATATAACTTTCCATCTCCATTCTCAGGATCTTTACACTGGCTAACTTTTCTGTGCCTGGAATGCACTCCCTCATCTTTACTTTACAGATTCTTTCTCTTTCCTCAAGACACAGGTCATGCATCTAAGAAAGTTTTTCCTTCTTCCTTCTCAAATTCTACTGTTTTCTCTCCGAAAATGCCTTGGTTTTTTTTAAATAAAAATTTAAAAACAGCTTTTTATTTTCAAAATATATGCAATATATGTTTTCAGCATTCATTCTTGCAAAACCTTGGGTTCCATATTTTTTCTCCCTCCATCCCTTCCCCCCCATTCCTCCTCTAGACAGTGAGTAATCCAGTATATTTTAAACATGTACAATTCTATATATATTTCCACAATTATCATGTTGCACAAGAAAAATCAGATCAAAGAGGGAAAAATGAGAAAGAAAACAAAAAGCAAGTAAACAATAAAAAAGGGTTAAAATCCATGGTCAGTCTCCAAGAGACTGACTCCAAGAGACCCAAAGAGAGGGGCAGCTAGGCGGTGCAGAAGATAGAGCACCAGCCCTGTAGTCAGGAAGACCTGAGTTCAAATCTGGACTCAGACACTTAACACGTCCTGGCTGTGTGACCCTGGGCAAGTCACTTAATCCCAAATGCCTCAGAAAAAAGGAGAGGGAGAGCTGTGGTTTGGACAATGATAATGGTAAGCAGGATTTAGGCTCTTTGAGTGGCTTGTCTCCAGTGGTTTGATGGCAGCTTTGAAGGTTGTCTCTAGCACAGGGCCCTGGAGATCTGTGCTTGGTCTTGGGATATGTAATGTGTTTTGTTAATGAGTTGGATAAAAGCAGAGACAGCACGCTCTGGATAATATATTGAATATTGTAGTCAGGGTTGGATACATGACGGGCTAGGATGTTGGGCTGAATTTAGTAAGATAAATGCCATAGAGATAAATGTGAAGTATTACATGTGGACAAATATTCCTCTTTCTAGAGGGTAATTTCCAAGGATATGTCCTTTTGTTCCATGGTTTTCCCTCTGAACTGGCCATTGGGTAGGTATAAAAAGTTGCTAATTAAAAAAGAGTTGCTGAATGAGCAGATCAGTTCTTCCATCAGAAAGCTAGCTCACTCCATCCCACCCATCTTCCCCCTGCAGGATTGCAGGGTGGACTTCCTTAGGGCCTTCAGGGTCCTTGTCACAAACCAGAGGTCAGTGGGCCCTGAAGGCCTACCAAAAAAGGCAGAAGGGAAGCTGGAAGACTCCTCCCAATTCCTGGCCAGGGCCAGGGTTCTCGAGGCTGTCGCTGTCCTCCTCCTTTCCTGAGGGCCCTCCTCTGCTTTTTTTCAGGGTTTCTGAGTCTGGGAGGCTGACTCTTAGTCTCTCTCGTTGTGAGGGAATTAATTGTTGTGCATCCTAGAGTGGTGAGACAAGTTAATTACATAATTACTGCAAAATGACATGTTATTTCATGGACTACAATATGGTAACTCTGTTGGAAACAATCGTAATTGCCCAGAAATGGCATATTCTGGGGCCCTGCTATCTCTCGATAACCATGTAATTAACGTGGGTGACGACTTTATCTGCCACGAGCCCCCAAGTTTGGGGAGGGGGGAAAGAGAGGAAAGGGGATCCCGAAGACACAAAAAAGACTGTTCTTGGGGCAAAGAGAGAGGTCGGTATAAGCATACACCACAGTGTACTGGGGGAAAATGGTTTTTTAATGGCAAGATTCAGAACGTGGTAGTGAAAAGACCATTGGATTGGGAGGAAGAAAGACTTCAGTTCAAATCTCACTCCTGATACTGATTACCTAGGTGGCCTTGGATGAGTCTCTCTCTAAATCCCTCTCTATCTCTCCAAACCTCAGTTTCCTCATCCATTAAATGGGGAGAACAATGCCTGTTTTTGTAATTTAACCTGGACTCAAGCCCCTCCTTTGACATGTTCTGGTTGGGTGACTATGGGCAAATCACTTAGCATCTTAATGCCCCCAAGCAACTCCTTAAAAACATAATTTGTAGAATAGTTGCTATTCTGCACTGGTGGAAGCAGTTTCTGCACCAGGAAATGCTTATCCAATTTAGGAAAAAAAGTTAGTACACCCTCATAGGATTATTGAGGGGATCTAACAAGCAAAGTGTTTTGCAAACTTGATGACAAGAAGTCCCCTTGCTTGTCATAGAATATTTGATATTTTTCCTACATGTCTGGCATGGTTAGTCTTCCCATTATTTTCCTCCAGAGAATCATAGCACAGTCATCAGTCTGTGTCCTCGAAGGCAATACTAGTTGGTCCAACTGAGATGGGAAGGCTTCGTTGACAAGCATCCATTGTGGGAGGCTGTGACTCTGTCATCTAAGCCAGGGGAGGCTATCCCCAGACAGCTGAGGTCCCCGGATGATGATTTGGGTTGTTTATTACTTTTTGTGGGGAGAGGGGAAATTCCTTATAAAATCATCTTCTCATGCTTCAGTGGGTTGGTTCCCTATCTACTAAGCCAGCCATGGATAGGTTGGCATCCTATCGATTAAACAAGTGATTCATGTATGGATAAGTTGGAGAGCCAGCTACTAAAGCATGCATGGATAGGTCCATCCATGACATCCATGAAGAGTACCTCCATGCAGGAAATCATAAATCTTCAAAAGATTGAAGGGATATCAGTACTTTCCTAGGATCTCAGAGGCTACTTAGCACAACCTGCTCATTCTGTAAATGAGAAAGACGATCCAGGAGGTTAAGAAATTATCCAATATCTAAAGGAGGAAAGGGACCCATATGTGCAAAGATGTTTGTGGCAGCTCTTTTTGTAGTGGCGAGAAACTGGAAACTGAAGGGGGAGTGTATGGATGTTATGGACTATTATTGTTCTGTAGGAAACGACCAGCAGGATGATTTCAGAAAGGCCTGGAGAGACTTACAGGAACTGATGCTGAGTGAAATGAGCAGAACCAGCACATCATTATATACTTCAACAACAATACTATATGATGATCAATTCTAATGGATTGTGGCCCTCTTCAACAATAAGATGAACCAAATCAGTTCCACTTGGGCAGTGATGAAGAGAGCCATCTACACCCAGAGAATGAACTGTGGGAACAGAGTGTGGAACACAACATAGCATTTTCACTCTTTTTGTTGTTGTTTGCTTGCATTTTGTTTTCTTTCTCAGCTTTTTTCTTCTTTCTTGATCTGATTTTTCTCATGCAGAAAATAATTATAAATAAACTATAAATATTGGATTTAACATGTATTTTTAACACATTTAGCATGTGTTGGACTACTTGCCATCTAGGGGAAGAGATTGGGGGAAGAAGGGAAAATTTGGAAAAGAAGGTTTTGCAAGCGTCAATGTTGAAAAATTACTCATGTGTATGTTTTGTAAATAAAAAGCTGTAATTAAAAAAAACTGCAAAAAAAGAAAATGATCCAAGATCACTAAATATTGTTATGTGTCATCTCCCAGCTACCTTGGGAACTGCTTGAGGGCAGACACTGACTTACCTGATACCTAGACAAACAGATGTATTCTTTTTTATTATTATAACTTTTTATTGACAGAACACATGCCTGGGTAATTTTTTACAACATTATCCCTTGCACTCACTTTTGTTCCAACTTTTCCCTTCCCTCCCTCCACCCCCTCCCCTAGGTGGCAAGCAGTCTTATATATGTTAAATATGTTATAGTATTAGATGTACTCTTATTACTTGTAACAAGAGGAGGTTGCCTATGATGCTTCCTGGAATCCTTTCTAATTCTGATATTTTGTGATTCACTTATTTATACAAATATAAATATGGGTACCCAAACATAAAACACAATAAAAATAGCAATATTTGATTAGAATATAATCGCATGTCACTCTAAGTCTTGCAAAGCCCTTTGTATGCATACATGATCTCATTTGACCCTTCTAAAACCTCTTCCAACACCATCTAGGTGGCTACTATTATTATCCATCTAGCAGAAGAGGAAAATGAGGAGGATCTCAGAGGTGTCATGACTTCCTTAGAGTCACATGGCTAGTAGGAGTCTGAAACAAAATTGAATCCCATCTTCCTGTCACCTCATCCATTAAATGGGGAGAACAATGCCTGTTTTTGTAATTTAACCTGGACTCAACTAGTTGTCGTGGGTCTGCAACTTTGCTATCTATATTCTATACTGATGAGATATTCAGAGGTTCAGTGAATTGCTCAGTTTCTCAAATAATTCGGGTCAGATTCAAAAATCCAAGCACCGGGCTCCCCTACTCCAAGTCTAGTGCTCTTCTTGATAGATCTCAATCCCCATCACTGACACATCTATATACAGAGGCCTCTTGTGGTCCTACAGACCATAGAATAGCATCCTCCGCATCCATCTGGCTTTTCTCACCCCCATCTCAAAATGGGGGAGCAGAGTCTCCTTTATAGAGTGATGGAGGCTTGTGAATGTGAGCCCAGCCTGTTCCAATCCAGTTCCTTTCCCTTAGGCACTGGGGCCCCATCTGGGGCTATGCTGGACAGATTGAGAGAAGGCAAAAACAAAGCTAGAAAACCCAGCTTTAGATTCTCCCCTTCTCTGTGTTTCAGTCCCTGGGATGGTCTCTAGAGAAGCCATGATGATTATTGCCCTGCCCATTCCTAACCCTTCCCACTCCCCAGGGGCCCTTCCTTAATCCTCAGAGAACTAGCAGAAAGGGGTCTATATTGGAGCTGGGACTCAAGGGACCTTGAACATCCTAAGGGGTCTTTTAGGCCAGACCTCATTTCTCTTTTTTCTTTATACACTTGCTTATCTGTCTGAATTCTGCTCTCCCTGTTGGATTGGACTGGGGGGTTTTGGGAAGTATTCCTGTGAGGGAAATGGGTCGGAAGGAGGCTCAGGGCAGGACTGGAAAAGGTCTGTCAAGGGAAACCATTTGCTAGCTGGCCAGGGGAGAAGGGGGAGTAGCTAGAGGAAGCTTGTGTGAGGTCCTTAGGTCTCTTTCCCATCTGAGAGGGTAGGGGGCTGCCCCTGAAAGGGTAAGGCAGGGGAAAGACATCTTCTTCCTTCCTGGTGCAACCCCTACCCTAAAGCCTATTGGTAGGAGACCCTCTCCTCACTGGGGGAGATGAATGTCCTTTCCTGCATCAGAGACGGGGTCCAGTTGGTGAGAGTAAGAGTGTTCAGGCTTCAGTCTTCAAGGATCATGGTGCTTCCAGTGCTGCTGGCATCCAGTTTCAAGAGAGAGAGAAAATGGAAGAAGCCAATCCCGAATCATGTTACTGAAGGAAAAGACTCCAGGAAGACTGGGGAAGAGCCAACCTGTATCTATCCATCTTGGGGAGTTTCTTGAGATCTGGGACTCTCTCTCTTGGTTGAACTGATTTATTTTGCTCCCAGTGAGAGAGATCCTTTACTCTGTACTGGCTCCTAGAGTCCCTTATCTATGCCTTCTCTGATTTCTGTTTTGCTATGATTTGGAAATGAGTTTGCTATTTGTGTTCATGGTGGAACTAGTATTTGATGGACAAGGTATCAAGCCTTAGATAGAGAGCTTGGTGCTTCCCTCTCCCTCCATAATAAGAGACAGCAATTAGAAGTTAGAGTGAACCTGGTCATATTCTCTAGACTAACAATATTTAAGGAAGTACACACACATTTATCTGTCTCTGTCTCTTTCTCTCTCTCTCTCTCTCTCTCTCTCTCTCTCTCTCTATATATATATATATATATATATGTATATATATATATATAATACATATAGACATATATATGTATAGACACACATACATACATAAATCTTTATATCAGAAATCTATCTTTATCTGTATCATTGCAGCTAGATCCTCCTTTCTCTGAGCAGGGCAGCCCCAATTTCTTACTTCACCTCCTGTCTCAAAGGAAAGTCTTCCATGGAAGAGAAGAAAGAAGGTAGAGATAGTTCAAACAGCCACACATGGGGCCTTGCTACATTCAGGGATCCCTCTACACTGGAGTGAATGATTACAGTAAAATCCAACAAACTTTATTTAGGGGCAGCTTTTGTCCCATAATTCAAATGACTGGCCCCATTCCCTGGTCCTTCCCCAGTCCTTCCCAACTCCATCTCTTGCTGGCTAATTGCCTTCTTTTTGTGAGTGAGCTTCCTCCCAGCTCTTCCACTTTGTTGGCCGCTAACATCATAAGTTGGATAGCTCCTCCCGAGCTCTGTGAGTCTGTAATATGTGTCCGGCTGTCTGTATAGAAGGAAGACCCTCCTCCCCCCCAACCCCACATAATCGGAAGGTTTCTCACCTGGATTATCCCTCCCTTCTCCCCCATGGAAGGAGAATGCTTTAAGGAATGGGAAGGTGCAAATAAATGTGTGATTTTGACTTTATTTTATTTTAAATAATATTTTCCCACCAATTATTTTCATAATTAAAGTTTAAAAAAAAAACAAAAATCTAATTTCTCTCCTTTTCACTTCTCTCCTTTATTGAGAAAAATAAGAAAAGTAAAACTCATAACAAATATGTATTATTTATAACAAGAATATTATAACAAATATAATGACCTTGACTTTATGTTAATTTATCTATGTGAACTAGAGTGAGTCTTGGACTAAATGATCAATAAAAGTCCTTTGTAGTTTTATATCCTATGGTTTATGGGAATCTGTGCATCTACATAGGTCCTTTTTGTGCTGGATATTTTTGTCAGTCTGGGTATCTGTGTTCTTATGTTGTCCTCTCTCAGTCCTAACATCTTCATATATATATATTGAGACTCTATTTTTGTCTTTCTGGGCAAACTTCTCTCTGAACCTTGGAAGAAAGAAAACAAAGATGTGGGCTATCTCAAAGGGTAGTGAGTTCTCCATCACTGTAAGTCTTGAAGTGGAGACTAGATGATCTTCTGTTGTGAATGCCTTAACGGAGACTCATTCAAAAAGAGATTCTGGTCATTGCTGCCTCCCATTTCTGAGAGACTTGAGATTTATTCTCTTTAACACTATTTCTGTTGTTTCTACTAACTCATCTTGATAAAGTGTTTTGCTCTTTACAAACTGTCTTATGGCGCTGGTGCGTATCTGGGTCTATCTTTGTGTTGATTTGTGAGTCTGTTTTTATGGCCTTCTTCTTTAGGGGAGAGGAAAGCAAGAAGATCCCACTGAAACTGCAATTTTGCTATTACCTTCCTCCCACCCTTTGCCTTTGAATTCACCCATCCCTTAAACTCTAATACCGCCTCCTCTGGGAAGCCTGCCTTGCTTTCTCTCAGTTGATTGTAACTTTTCCCTGCATATCTTACAGTAATGGGCTAAAACCATAGATTTATCAATTTATGTATATTATCTTACTACTAGACTGCTCTGTCAGAGCATGGGATGAGGTCACAGGTAAATTTTGTGTTTTCCTTAGTGTCAAGAGGGTACATAAATGTTGGTTGAGTTAAATTGAACTGAATTCCCCCTGAGAACTTGGATCAATTTTGGATCAGAGGCAGCCACGGGACAGGGTGGATAGAGCACTGGATTTGAAATTTGAAAGAAATGAATTCAAATTCTCCCTCAGACATTTTATATATATGTGTGTGTGTGTGTGTGTGTGTGTGTGTGTATGTGTATAAATTATATAATCTACAAATAATATAAATAAAAATATAATAGCATCTATCTCCCAGGGGTGTAGTGAGGATCAAATGAATTAATAGTTAATGTTAATTATTATCAGTCACTTAGTTTTCTAGGTTTCAATTTCTATAAAATAGGAATAGGAGTCAGACTGGTCAAGGCTGGACCAGATAGGAAATATTACAGGAACGTGTCTTGTAAACTGTAGAGCACTGTGTAAGTATGAGTTATTGTTATTATTATTATTAAGTGTTTAGGAGAGTATTTTTAGATGGGCTGGTCTTTATCTTCATCCCCAAATAAACCACAGGGAGGCTCCCCAGGAAACATTCATACTTTTTTAATTCACACCAGTAATAAAATTGCATTACATTTCTCATAAAATAAATGTTCCAGTTTATATACAGAAGACAGGCTGTACAGGCCCTGCCTGGCCCCCAGAGACTCACACACAAGACTAGGTAGGTGAGGTGGGGAAAGGCAAGGCAGTGCTCAGGAACACGGGTGCAACCGCACATCTATACCTGTAACGGCTTGGTGCCGGGCGGGGACGGCAAGGGACCATGGAGGGGGGGTGTCCCTCTGTGGATGGAGAATTTTAAAAAGATCATGGGCAGGCCAAGCCAGGCCAATGGCCGGCCCCCTTGCTGCAGCCGGAGCAGGCTGTTGAGCTGCCCATCGGGGTGTAGCCCAGGGCCCCCAGACAGGTGAAGGGATGGAGTTACTGAACCTGTGATTCAAAACTTCCATTCAGCTGCCCCTCCTCATAGTCCATCTGACACAAGATCATGTTGTTTTTCAGGAAAAATTTATCTCCCACGCAAAATCTGGAAGAGCCAAGAAAAAGAGAGAGAGAAAGAGAGAGAGAGAGAGAAAAAAAAAAGAGTGTGTGAGATGAAGAAAGAAATCAGGGAATGGCTGACTACTTGGCTGGGAGGCAGAAACTCTGGATTCTAATCCCAACTCTGCCCCAACTCTTTGTGTGACCTTGAAGAAGCCATCTTCCCTCTTTGTGCCTCAGTTTACCCATATGCAAAAGGAGTGTGTGAGTGTTTAGGCTAGAGTAGTTGGCTCAATAGCCAGGGCCCCTTATATATTATATTTCCAAAGGATTTACATACAATGTTTTTAGAATCATATGACTGCCATCTGCCCCGGTGATTCTAGCCCAAGGAAAGGACAGGAATATGGCTATCTTTTTTGGATAGCTCAAATATTAGAGCATTTTTACTTACGTCGGCTTAAATATGCCTTTTGACTAAATTTTACCCATTGCTCTTCAGTCATCCCTCCGAGGTCAAAATGAAAAAAACAAACCCTAATCCCTTTTCTACAAATACTTGAAGACAGAAAACATGATTTCCCCCCCTCCCGCTTCCTTCCCTTGCCAACTTTTCTTCTTCAAGATAAATATCCTCATTTCCTTTGACCAATATTTACAAGAAAGGACCTCTATTCCCTTTTTCATACCTTTCACCTCCCTCTGAGTGGGAAGCACTCCGGCTCTTCGATGTTCTTCCCAAAGTAGGAGTACCAACAATTGAACACCATATGATCTAATAAGGCTGAAGATGACTATCACCTCCTTTGGCTTATAGGCGCTATGCTTAATACCACCTAAAATCCCATTGCCTTTCTCACCACCCCACATAGCATGATATTGGCTCAAATTAAATTCGTGGTCCACTGAAAACTCCAGATCTTTTTCAAAGGAAGTTCTGTAGAACCATACTTCCATCACCATCCACTCATGAGAATTTTGAGTATGAGTGTAATGCATCGCATTTACCTCTACTCAATTTTATATTATATTTCATTTAATGTTCCAACCTTTTGAAATAATTTTAAATCCTGATTAATATTTAATTTAATTGACTACCTCTGGGGTATTCCATTCAAGTCCCACTTCCAAGGTGACATAAAGCAATTGAATGATCACTCATTGGGGATAACCATTCAACTGGTTCTGGATCCATGAAACTGTACCATCATCTAGTTTTCATTGATTTGATCTCAAGGATAATGTGAAAGACTGTCGTGCTTTTTCTAAAATCTAGATCGGTGGTATTCAGGGCAGTCCCTTGATCTACTAAAAAGTCAAAAGAGGAATTAGTTTGGTCTGGAATGACCTTCTCCTGATGGAGCCATATTGGTTTCTTTGTAATGACCATTTCATTTTCCAGATAGTCACAAAACATCTCTTTAATAGCTCTCAGATTTTTGCCCGGAATTGAGTTAACCTCCATCAGCCCGTTCTTGGCAGACTTCTGTCCATTCCCTTTTAGAAAATCAGGGTATGTGCTTTCCTCCAGCCCCACAGCATTCCTCCCATCCTCCACAATCTTTAAAAGACCACAGAGTCAGCATTCACATCTTGCTGCCCTGGAATATAGGTTCCCCAAGACCTGGTGACCTGAACTATTAAAGGCAACCTGGGGCTCTCTTATTAAAATTTTATTTCCAAGTCAAGAATTAAAGTTTTACGAATTCTTTCAGAATTTCATCCCCTTTTGCTCTAAACTTCCAGAGTCTTGGGTTCAAGTTTGGCTCTGCCACCAATTCGCTACCAATTTGGTAGCTCATTTCTCCAATCTGGACGTCATTTTTCTCCTGTCCAATGGATAAAATAGCCCTTGCTCAGTCTAGCTTTGGGCACTGCTGGGAAGATCAAATAAGAGAGATGAAAAAGTGCTTTGTAAACTATTTTCTAAAAAGCGCAGTTCAGATAAAAGAGATTAAACATGAATATTGATAATGGTGTCTTTCTCGAACCACACTTTAGCTAATAATTCTCATCTTTGTTTTTCAGATGCAGGGATGGCCTCAGATGGAGAGAGTTTTCTTCTCTGGCAGTGAGATGGTCACAGAATCTCAGGAAGGGCCGTCAGAGGTCATGCAGTAAGGGCCCTGATTGGCCAGTACTCCCTTCTATAATACCCCCATGAATGACTATCCAGCCTCTGCTGAGAGACTTAGTCTTTTTAGAATTTTGGGGCAGCCCATGGCATTTGGGGGCAGCTCTAACTGGTGCCTTAAAAATGTACCTCTCTGTAACTTCCACTCATTGCACTTGGTTCCATCCCCATCAGGGGCCAGAGTTTCCTATACAGGGCAGCCCTTCATATGACTATTATCTCTCTCCTCTTCTCCCCAATCTCACCTTCTTCTGGTTGGACTTTCTTTGATTCTATTTTATGATCCCTTCATCTGGGCCACTTTCTTCTGGGGCTTACTTTAGCATTTCAATGTGGAACATATTTTTGTCACACAGAAAACCCAGAGATATTTATTTACTGGATGTGTGCAGACCCCAGGATGGTGAAAAGAAATAGCAATAAGTCACTTCTTTAGAAGGTTCTGGAGTGGGAGACGGGGCTGGCCCCAGTCCTCTCCGAATCCCTCCTCCCAGTGATCTGGCTGAGTCTGTGCTGGGTCAGAGGGAGTGAAACAGCTGCCCAGGAAGCGGGCTCTTCCTTAGACACGAAGATACTTGTGGTCCAGGATGGAGGCTCTGCAGTCCTGCTGATTCCCTCTGCTCCAATTCAGAGTCAGGAGAGAGCGGACAAATGGAGACTAGGGAGCTGTGGCTGGACTACAGAAATTGCACAACCTGATCCCCTTCATGATGGGGAAACTGAGGCTCTTGAGACTTTACCGATTTGTCACAGCATCATGGGCTTAGTGCTGGAAGGGACCCCGGAGGCTGTCTAGGGTGACTCTCTCTTGTTAGAGGCAAGGAAACAGCACTGAGCCTTGCACAGACTGAGCGCTTGAACTTGACCTACAGATAGCATCCAAAGCAGAATTTGAACCCAGCTCCTGGTCTAGACTCAGCTACCTTTCTTCCGCTGCATCCCCTTGCATATGGGGACTAGGACTAGGACTAGCCTTCGTATGGCTGGTAAGTAGAAGAGTTGCTCTATGAGTGTCCAGTGCCCCTTACTCCAAATTCATGGCTCTTTCTATTGCTCTGAACAACTCCCCCTTTCCTTTGCCACATAAGAGGTACCCCCTTTTTTCTGAAGAGCTTAATGGAATACTCAGGGAATTTCAGGATGTGCCCTTCTATGCCCCAGCCCCCCTTTGTTTGGCCTGCAGGGATGCAGACGGAGCCTGGCCTCCCCCCCACCCCCCAATCTCCCTGGGGGAAAGTCTGGGTCTCCTGAGCCTCCTGCTGGGAATTATCTGGGCTTGCTCCCTGGCTGGCCGCTAGATGGCGCGACAACCTCACCTGAGTGGCCAGCCGGCCAGTGAGCTTTCCCTAAGACTGGGTACACTCTAGGGCCCCCTCCCCATTTATTAAACCAGCCACTGGTTCTTCCCTCTCTCTAGATGCTGGGAGAGGGGGGTCCACTGTCTTCCATCGCCCTTTCTCTAAAAGCCCAGATTTGGGAAGCAGGAAGTTGGAGGTCCGGTGCCCCCTCTGTCCTTAACTTGCTGTGTGACCTCAGAAAACTCCCTTTCCCTCTCTGAGGTTCTCACTTTTTACCTGTTAAAGATGGATGCAAATGGACGTGGGGAGGAAGGGCTTGGGTCGGGTCATCTCTGAGCACCCTTGGGACTTTAACAAAGCATTTCCAAGGCAAGGTGAGCGAGAAAAGAATCCTGCCTGAGTGGCCTTTGTTAAACCCCCCTGGGACTCAGTTTCCTCTCCTGTACAAGAAGGGAGATGGACAAGATCTCTAAGGTCTCATTCCAGCCCTGAACCCGACCCTTATATTTCCTTCTGAGCTACAGAGAAAACACGGAGGGAAGAAGTTCCTCATCTCACCAGCGGCCCGTTCAGGCCCTCTCCCAGGCCTGACAGGGAGCCCCTGGCTCTCTCTTGCTGGGAGCCCCTCATCCCCCAGTCCCTTTCTCCAGCCCCTCAGGAGGAATCCTCCCTCTCCCTGCTTTCCAGCCTCCCCAGTGCTCAGCACAAAACCTGGCGGATGGCTACGGCATAATAAAAGCTGCCTCCATCTTTCTGTCTGTCCGTCTCATTGCTTGGCAGGCCCCCTGGCCAGGGGAGGGGGTGACTGAGCAGGGTGAGGGACGGAGCCTTCTTGAAGTGAGGCCCCAAACTTGGCCAGGCTCTCTATGCTACCTGGGCAGGCAGCCTTCCTGAAGCTTCCTCCTCCTCCCCCATGGAATGGGGGCTGGGCTGCCCTGGTAGGTCCCGCAATTCTAAGGCCCGCTCCGGGGCTCGCCCAGGGAGGGGACTTGAGGGGCGCTCCCCAGCGGGGCCCGGGCCCATCCTCACCTCTGGTTGCAGAGCTGGCAGGCGAAGCAGTCCAAATGGTAGACGTTGTCCCGGGCTCGCATCACCATCTCGAAGGCTGGGATCAGCTTGCTACAGGCGGCACAATTCCCCGTGGTGCCAAAGAGCCTGCCAAGAAAGCACATTCATTAGGAGCCATTTTAATTAAATGGAGGAAGGGCTAATTAAGTATAATTAGCAGTATCAACTCCAGCACTGCACCAGGCTCAGGCAGCCCAGCCTCCATCTTGCTGACCGCTGCAGGGTGGTGGGATGGGGGGCCCCAGGAGAGGCCGGGGATGGACAGGCGCCATCTTAGTCTGCTCTTCTCTGTGTCCTTCTTTCTGCCAGCCAGGGGGAGGTTGCACCCAAAAGTCTTAGAGAAGCAAGAGATGCTAGGGCTGGGAAGCCCTAAAGAGCTCTGGGTCAAGGCTTCTTAATCTTTCTGATGGACCCTTTGGCCCCTGGTGACCCTTTGGCACTCTGGTGACCTTTCTGAGCACTCTGGTGACCCTTCTGATATCTCGGTGAAGTCATGGGTGATCCCTTTGGTGAAGTCGTGGGTGACTCCTTCACAGAACAATGTTTTTAAATGCATAAAATAAAATGGGATTTCAAAGGAACCTGATTATATTGCCAATGTTATCAAAAATATGTATGTATTCTAGACCAATTGCCTCATTCCATTTTATCTGGGAGACCTAGACAAGGGAGACGACATCTCTTGGTGTCTAAATTAAAGGGGACTGTGTGCCTTCTCCTCCGCCATGCTGGTTCCCCGCTTTGGGTCACCTGACCCTGGGCCAGGCCAGCGGCTCTCTGAGGCAGCCTGGGGCTGTGAGGGACAGGCCTGTGCCTGAATCACGGGCCCAAAGCTGTCAGTGGGCCAGCTGGGGGGAGAGGAGAGCCTCCCTTTCCCACCTCTTCTCACTCCCTCCTGCCCCAGCTTGGAGCTACCTCACCCCATGGGAAAGGTCAGCTGCTGGCAGGTTCATATGTACAGTAAGGGTCGGGGCAACTATGTGTTCCAGATGTAATCCAGACCCTACTCAGGCTAACTTTGATAGAAAGAAGAACCTGACCCGGGAGGCAGGAGACCTGCATGTGGAAGTCACCTCTCCGAGCCTCAGTTTCCCTGTCTGTAAAAGGATGGGGTCAGTTAGATGATGTCTCACATTCTGTATTCACTGGCTTCTTTGCTATAGGGTTGATGTTCTAAGGTCCCTCCCAGCTCTGCCATTGAATATTTCCTGAGCTACTATGGTCAGACCTCGGGTGCTGTGGGCAAAGCTAGACCTTGGTCAGCCATATGGCCGACCTGGATCTCCCAGCATGAGGATAACCTTGTGTGTTTTTTTCTATCCGTCTCATCACAAATGGTCCTTTGATCTGGAGAAGAGCATGAGGGACAGTCCCCAAATAGAGCTAATGGTGCCTTTGAGGAGTCTTTTCAGTCTAATGTGGACCCAGCTCCAGAGAAGAGGAGCAAGGCTTAAAAGGTTGTGCAGACAGAGGGAACATACCATAGAGGGAAGGCTGGACTTGGAGTCTTGGGTTCAAATCCTGTCTCCACCCCCAGCTAACCTATCACTTTTCCCTTTCTCTAAAATGGGGATAGAAACCCAGAGATACTGCCCACCTCGCTGTGGGTGGTAGTGGTAAAGTGATTTAGAAACCTAGGGGCATAATGTTGTTATTGTTTAGTTCCACTAGGAGTTTTCTTGACAAAGATACTGAATTGTTTGCCCTTTTACAATGAGGAAACTGAGGCAAACAGAGTTGCCCAAGATCACCCAGATAGTAAGTGTCTGAGACCATTTCCTTCTGACTCCAGGACTGGTGCCCCTAGCAGCCCCTGGTAGGTAAGTAGGTATCACAGTAATTATAATCCCCATTAGACAGATGAGGAAACTGAGGCAAAAGATCACACAGCTAGTAAATTTTGGAAGAAATATCTAGACCTAGAACCCTTCAATCTTGCATTTACAATCAGCCTGGGTCACTTCCAGCTTAAGGGGCCAGCAGGAACCTGTACCTGTGAGGACTTGAGACTTTGCCAGGGGCCCCCTCCAGGGATGGCTCACCTCTCTCCATCCATGCTCTGTGCTGGGCTAAGTGCCGAGCTGAGCTTAGGGTGCTGTGGGTGCACCGGCTCCGGGCTGCTCCCACCATCTCTGTGGGTGAAAGGAGCAAAGATTTCTCTTGGCTCCTTTCTCCAAATCTGAGCTGAGCCCCGAAGCCTGCTCATAGAGGCCGGGCTGGCCTTACAGCGGGTGCTTAATCCCGGATTTGTCCCCCTCAATGCCAGGCCGTTGCCTGTTTGGATCCATTATTCATCAGGGCCTGGTGCTGGGGCCTGCTCTCCAGATTAGCCAGGACAAAGGGCCCCAACGGCATCTGCGTGTCCAAACAGGCCCTTTCTTCCCTTTCCAAACCCGGGGAGTCTTCAAATGAGAGCCGGGGAAGCTGGGACAGATGTTCACTTAACTAAACAGGCAGCTTAAGCGGCAGGGTGGGTGCTCCCCCTCCCCCACCCCATTCAGCCCGCCGGTCACCTGTCCCCCTGTCACGGTCTGAGAGAAAACCCCATGGCAAATGGTCGGGGGGTTTGCATAAGATTCCTGGCTTAGGCTTAAGGCTGGGCCCATGCAGGGGGTCCAATTGGCGGCTCCAGCCTAACCCCAGCCCCCTGAGACATCAAACTCATTGGGCCTCTGGACCCCTCAGTCTGCCTTCATTGTGGAGGAGTGTGTGCGAAGAGAGCCTTCTAGAGTGAAAGCACTGGTCTGGGAGTCAGGGGTTCTGGGCTCATGTCCTAGCTCTGAAGGGAACTCCCTGAGCCTCAATTTCCTTATCTGTAAAAGCAAAGAGTTTAGATCAGGGGTTCTTGATCATTTTGATATCGTGGCTTATGGACCCCTTTGTAGAATAAGATTTTAAAATCCATAAAATAAAATTAATTAAAGCAAAACAATTATATTGAAATGCAATTATTAAAAACAAAACAAAACAAAACAAAAAACAAAACAAACCTTCCATAGGCCTTAGCTTCAGAACTCTGGGATTTGATGACATTGATGCTAAATTCTGTGTTCTAAGGTTCTTTCCCTTCTGACATTATATGAGATCCCTCCCAGCTTTGATGTTTTGATATCATTCATTTTTGAGAACCTATGTTCTGTTTTTTAAGGATCTGTGGAATCATGCATTTGTTGTCCTAAGATCCTTCCTAGGCCTTATATTCCAAGTCCTAGGATCTCATTCAATTCTGAAATACCATGTCCTGAGAAACCTCCCAGCTCTGACATATTATGCTCTAAGATCCCTTTTGGCTCTGACATATTAGGTTCTAAGATCTTCCCCAGCTCTGACATTCCATGTTCTAAGGTCCCTCCCAGCTCTGACATTCTATGTTCTAAGGTCCCTCCCAGCTCTGACATTCTATGACAAAGAAATGTTTGTGCTCAGCGAGTAGGGCAAAACCTCCCCTAGAGGTGCGAGATGTCTCCAGCCCTTTCTGCCCTTGGTGACCCTTTTTTGGGGGCCAGGAAGAGTGAGTCAGAGGCTAATTTTTTCACTCAGTTAAGCCTTCCCCCACCTTTCTTTCCCTGGCCACCTCCTCCCCCAAAGGGACGGGAACTTAAAAGCCCAGCATACCCGTGTAAATCTTCTCTCCTTATGGAGCTCCCGGAGAGAAGCAGCTTGTAAATAAGGTGGCGGCAGCGGCCCCAAGATTGAAAATGGAGCACAATTAAACCCTTAGCCTGTGGTGGTAATTACGGTTAATGGTTCTTCCCCTGAATTTCACCATCCCCATTGTCGGCAGCCAATCTAAATGCAGGAGCTGAGCCAAGGACAATTTTCCTTGGTTTATAGACACACTAAAATTCAGCTGGTCTGGCTCCACCGGGCTGGTGATGTCAGGAGTGGCCCAAATTAAAGCGGAGGAGAGACAGCAGCCCCCAACGTGGCTTCGGCTCCGAGCGCTGAGGTGAGGATGGGGCGGCGGGGGAGGCCGGGAAGGAGAGAAGCAATTAGCCCACTTAATCAAGAAGGACCTCTACTCAGCTGAGTTCTGGGCTGGGGGGGGGGGTGAGAAACCGGGACTGGAGAGGTGGATGGCTCATTCTCCAATGACGGGCTGATGACAAGATACAGTGTAACTCAACATTATAAGATACAATGTAATAGAGGATAAATGTAAAGTCCTACACTGTGGTGCAAGAAATCAACAATGCAAGAAGAGAAGAAACATGGTTACACAATCGTTGGTGTGACGTGGACACAGTGGAATGCAAGCCAAGCAGGACCCATGGGGCAGCGGGAAAAGCTGGAGTGATCTCAGGCTCCCTTTAGAGAGGTACATTGGCCACGAGGGCAGCTAGTGTACGGAGCACCGGGCCTGGAGATGGAAGGTATTTTCTTGAGTTCAAATCTGGCCTCAGACATCTATTAGCCGTATGTGGGGCAAGTCACTTAACTCTTTTTGCTTCAGTTTCCTCATTTGTAAAACGGGCTGGGGAAGGAAATGGCGAACCACTCCTGTATCTTTGCCAATAAAACTCCAAATAGGGTCACAAAAAGTTGGACACGATTGAACAACAAGTGTCCACAATGATGAAAAGTCTTACCATCTTCTGACCCCATTCTTACCCACGCTGCGCTCGCAGACACGTCCCAGCACTGGGTACCTTTGTCCCCCACCATTTCCAGGTTACTTTTATGTTCTGTCTGCCTCCAGTGGAATGTAGCTGGATGCTAATAAATGCTTATTGATTGAATCATTACTTCTAGAGTGTGGAATTTTAGCATGAGTGTGTGACCTAGAGAGAGAGGATTGGAAACTGTGACATATGAGGATCATAGCCATAGAATGTCACAGCAAGAGTTCATGGATCATGGATTTTAACTGGGAGGGTCCTATGAAGTTGTCTAGTTCAGTTGTCTCATTTTACAGACGAGAAAAGGGAGCCCAGAAGGATTACGTGCACATTTTCACATAGGTAATTGGGAGAACTGGGATTTGAGCTCAATACTCTTCCCCCATGACAAGTAAAGTTTGTGATGGGCAGTGAGAGGCTTGTGCTACTCACAAAAGGCAGGGGGGAGCTGTGATATTAGAGTGTGAGGGGTTCATAAATTGATGGGGGAAGGTTATGTTTTGGCCCCAGATACTTCCAAGCAGTGTGAACCTGGACAAGTCACTTCACCTCTGCCTTAGTTTTCTCATCTGTAAAAATAAAACAGATTACAATATCATGTCCGTATGGATCAATGAGATAATTATAAAGCAGTTCGCATGGTGCACAGGACATAGTAAGTGTTATATGTTAGCTTATATTATGATTGGATGGTATTATGATAGGGTTTGCTGGTAATTCAGTGAATGTCAGAAATTACTTCCAAGTTATAGTTGTGTGTATGTTGTTTTCTCCACTAGAAGGTGAGCTTGAGAACAAGGATTTTTTTTGCCTCTTTTGTGTGTCTGGTCCCTGGCGCATAGTAGGTGCTTGATAAATGCTCATTGACTGAATGACTGACCAACACGCCTCGGGAGAATTAGCTGTAGGTGGGTGATTTCTGTGCTTCTCCTCCTTCTGCCCCACACTTCTGCTATTAGTGGTCACCGGCCTTAACTCTATAGCCAGGTGGACAGTTAGAGAGAAATCAGAAACCTTCTGGTCCTGCGGAGTCCAGCTGCCCTCCCACCCCTGGTGGCCCTCCTCTCCCTGCCCCAGTCCCTCCCTACCTCAGGTAGTCCCGACGGCACAGAATGAGGTTGGCCTTGGTGTAGAGCGTGGAGCCCACCTCTCCCAGCCGGCAGTCGCAGCAGGCGCACTTCAGACAGTCTTCATGCCAGTACTTGTCTAGGGCCTTCAGGAGATAGCGGTCCTTGATCTTCCGGTTACAGCCAGCACAGCCTTTCTGTTTCCCCTTAGGGTGGACAGACAGCATGGGCACACCTGTGGGCAGAGGCAGGGATAGACCCAATGCATAGGATGGTTATCATTGTGACCTTTGCCTTCCTGCTTATTCCCCGGCCCCCAGATGGGGCAAGAGCCTGACAAGATACTTTTCTTCTATCTCCTGGCCTAGACCAAAATGTCTTTTTTGGTTATGGTTTTCCTAGAAAGTCCCACATGAGCCCTAATGTGAGATGGCTGTGGGGGAATGGTGGAATTCCAGAATCTCAGGAGAAAAAGGAGCCTTTCTAGTCCAAGTTCCCTTGTAATGTAAGAATCCCATCTACAGATATAGGACATCCCATGGCTCATGGAAGAGGAAGCCTTGGGGATTACTGCCCTCATCTTAGAGACAAGAACATCGAGATCCAGAAAGGTTAAGTGAATAAGGAGTGAGCAACATTTATTAATCATGACTTCGGTCTCTGAATCCCAAATCCATTGGTTTTTCCATGATGTTGCACTACCCCTTGGATACTTCAAATTATCAAGAACTTTCTTACTATAGTGAACTGAAATCTGTCCCTTACACCCATTGCTTCTAATTTTGCCCTTTGCTGTGCTAAGGAACAAGACAACCTTTCACATTCTGAAAAGGGAGCTCTGATGCTGCTCCGCCACCTCCTCCATATCCCCCAAGTCTTCTGCTTTTTGGGCCAAACTTCCCCATTCCCTTCAAATAATCTTTGTATAACATGATCTCTAGTCTTAGAAACAATTGTAAATAAACATGAAGTCAGAAGGACTCTTGGTAAGTCACTTAACCTTTTTTCAGCCTTAATTTCCTCATCTGTAAAATGGGGATAATAATAGCATCTACCTCCTAGGATTGTTGTGAGAATCAAATGGAAATATACATATATATATGTATATAATTTTTTATTCATACATTATTCAAAAATTTTATTTTTATATATTATATTTATTTATATGTATATATCCACATAGCTTTGTTTATTTATATTTTCTTTATACACATATGTTTGTGTATATGTACACATATATGAATATACAACATACATATAAACACACATGTATATACACATGTGTCGAGATATGCATGTGTGTGTACACATATAATATGCAATATGAACAATAATATATACAAACATGGAGAAAGAGTGCTTTGTAAATCATCATTTTTATTATTATTATATCACTTTGGTTGCCCTACTCAGATTTGTCAATATATTTCCTAAAAACTAATGCCCAGAACCAAACACAGTACTCTAAGTGTGTTCTGAGTAGGTTAGGGGGAGAATCAGTCCCTTAGTTCCCTCTATACTGCATACTATAATTTTATTAATATAACCTAAGATTGTGCAGGATTTTTTTTAGCTGCCACATCATATAGTTGGCTCAGCCCACTAAAATCTCGGGCTCTCTTTCACAAGGCCCTTCCACTGAGGTTTCTTACAACTCTGAGGTTCGGTTGTCTAAACCTGACTCCCCCGATCTGTTTGTGGGTACTTGAGGTTTTGAAACTAAAGTAATCTGATGGTAGCTCCTGGTCCATGGAAAGTGGGCACTACAGTCCACAACTCACAGTGGACTTGAGATTACACGAATGACTTGGAAGAACCTGTGAGGGAAACCTGGACTGTAGGGGAAAATTGGAAACTGAGTTGACTTGGGGAGGACAGATCTACAGTACAGGCTCAGTTCCCAAGCTGGCCTCTGTATTATTGCTTGAATTACGGGGTTCCCTCAAGATTCGCAAACCATTTATCCCATGACAAAAGTGAAAGACAAGTGGTTGACTGTTACTATCTTCATTACGCAGATGAGAAAATTGAGGCATCTGGTAGCACAGTGGGAAAGGGCCAGCTAGACTGGGGATCGAAAGTCCTGAGTTCTTGAATTCATCTTCGGTTTCATAAATAAGCTGTATGACCTCTGAACTTCTCTCTCAATAATTTAATATAAAATGGGGAGCTTAATAATACCTACCTCTTAGAGATGTTGGGGGAGGGGGCGGGAGAAACATGTCTAATGAGAAAATATTTGTAAATTGCTTAGCACAGTACCTGGCACATAGGAGGCGTTATATAAATGTTTATTTCCCTTTCCTTCCCCAAATCACACTTTTTGAGGTGTCCGGTTCTCTGACTTTTGCTACAGTATCACTTTGTAGTCATAAAATCTTAGATATGGAAGAGATTTCATAGGGACCCAATGCAACTCAACCATGAATCACGACTACTACAACTACACTACTACTATCTATTGTTTTAAGGTTTGCAAAGTGCTTGCATCATTGGATCCTCACAACAACCCTGTGAGGTAGGTATTATTACTATTATCCCAATTTTACAAATGAGGAAACTGAGGCAAACAGAGGTTAAGTGATTTGGTCACTTAGCTACTGTTAAACCGCTAGTGTCTGAGGCTGTATTTGAATGTGTTTTTCTCATTCTAAGCTCAGAGCTCTCTCCCCTGATCTTCTTATTTGACATTCTCAACAAGGGGCCATCCAGCCTCTGCTAGAAGACTTTTAGTGATGGGGAACTCACTACCTCGTAAGGCAGCCCATTCTTCCATGATACAACTTTTTTTTAAATTTCTGTTTTATAAACATTGAATTTTATTGCTTTGAATGTTTTTTTTTCCTGTTTTATGAATTTAAAATGGCATCTCAAGTAGTTTTGATTTCTATCTTTTTGATTCATGATACAACTTTTAATCAGGTCCACTCTGTTCTTTAGACCAGACAGTCACACTTCCTTCAAATGAGGAATCTCATGGATTTGAGGGATTTCAGAAGTGAAAGGGACTTTGGGGAGCATTAGTCCAATTCCCTTTTATAACATCATAAGGTCCAGATGAATTGGGAATTTATTTCTCTGGAAGGGTGGGCAAGGTGGAAGTCCAAAACATTCTCCATCATATGCTTTTCCTGAGAGAAAGGTAATGGTCTTGGAGTGCAGAATGGGAGATACATTTTTGGATGTGGACAAATTGGCAATTTGTTCTGCTTGGCTATGCATATTTATTGTAAAGATTTTGATTGGTTTTCTTTTAAATAGAGGGTGTATGAAATAGAATGGAAAATCATTTTAAAGTGCTTACTATGTGCTGGGCATTGTACCAAGTGCTTTATGAATGTCTCATTTGAGAGAAAACACATGCTAATTAATTGAAAAAAACAAAACAAAATGGGGGAAAAAAAGTGAAAACTCAACAAAAGCGGTCATGTTTGTCCACCAAGATCTCCAGGGAAGGAGCGCTCACTACCTTCGGAGGCAGTCGATTCCATATTGAGGACAGCTGATTGTTAGGAAGATTTTCTTTACATGGAGCCCCAATCTGCCTCGATTCCACTTCCATTCATTCGTGCTGGTTCTGCCCTCTGGGGCCAAGCAGAATGAGCTTCCTCAGTCTCCCGGCTGCCGGCCTCTGGACCCCTCGGTTGTGTCGGACCAGGTCAGGCCTTTACTTCCTCCCTGCAGGGGGGTGGGGAAGCAGTTGGAGCTCTTGGCCCTCATATTATTGCTGCTCTAATCACTCCCCACTGGAGGAAGAAGTAGCTGAGACCTCAAAGAAGGGCCCCGAGGCTTTGTTCCACTAGTGTTGAACCATTTATTTTTCCACCCATCCTTTATTCTTTTAGATCTATGCTTTACACTGTTAGGACAAGAGATCTGGGCTGTGCTGGAGATGGGCTGGGCGAGGGCCAAGAGAGAAGGGGCCTGAGATTGGCTTCTTTATGTACCTCTTCCCCCCAAATCTGGTGACCTGCAGTCCCTGGTGTCTAGGGGAAACTGTCCCAACCTCATTTCTGCCAGTCATCAGATCCTGCCCTTTTATCCCACCCCTTTCCAACTCTTTCTGTCTCCAGAGAGGCTGAGAAAATAGCAACAATAAGGAAGAATTAGAGTGGTGGTTCTCAGAGTATGGCACAGAGAATTCTGAGGGTCTCTGGAACCTTTCAGGAGGGTCTACAAATTCAAAATTAGTTTTTATTTCTAATATGGTAAATATCTACAAACAACCCACATAAACAAAAATTCTTTGGACAGACCCTCAATGAGTTTTTAATACTGTAAAGATACTGAGAGAACAAAAGTTTGAAAGTTAGAGGATTGTAATCAGAGAAAAAAGAAGAAATTGTGTATGTAGAGCCGGGACAACCCTCAGTGACCATCTAAAACCATCCCCCTTATTTAACTGCTGAGGGAACTAAGAGTCTGGGAGAAATGGGGGAGAGGGATGTGAAAAGAGAAGAGAGAGATGGCAGGAATGGGAGGAGAACAAAGAGAGATATGTGCACATAAAGGAGAAGCAGAGACAGAGAAGGAAAAAAAAAAGACAATAGACTTAAACAGAGATACTGAGACACTGATAGAGAGGACTGAGGCAGACAAAGAAAGAACTCATAACTCCAGCCAAACCGGCGTACTTGTTGTTCCAAGTACGTTAACTTCATTTCTTGATTCTGTGCCTTTGTCTTGGTTTTTCTTCACACCTGGAATGCCCTTCCTCTTGTCTTCTACCTCTATTAACTCCCTTCTAGACTCAGCTGAAGTGCTATTTCCTTTTCAAGATCCCTGCCTCCCCCTGCAGAGAGTTTCCCCATTCCCCCCTCACTATGTTTTTATTTCTTACTCACTCAGTATTATTTAGCTGGGAATATGTTTCTTTCCCCCCAAAGAGAATGTAAGCTCCATGAGGGAAAGAACAACATCCCTATTGCATTTTTATATTTCCAAATCCTAACCCAGTGCCTGGCACATAGTAGGGGCTTGATAAATGCTTGTGGATTGATAAGGGCACATAAGTAGAGAAAGACAGAGAGAGGCAAGATAGAGTCAGAGAGGAGAGAGATTCAGAGTTAGGGGAGCAAGGAGAAATTATTAGAAAGAAAAGAGAGGGTGGCAGCTACCCCTGGCTGCCCACATCAGTTGTTTCAATTGTTAGGTCCAACTAATTCAGGATTTTAACTCTTGGGGACGTTTAGGGGGGAATGGAAACCCAGGATCCCTGGCTAAGAGCCCAAAGCTGGACCTCATCTCAGAGCAGAGATGCTCCATTATGCAGGGGACAGCTTGGAGCCTCACTGTTTGGGCAGAGGGGCCGGGAGTTGGAACAATTTAAAGATCAGCACATCTAGGGGAATCTGTGTGTGAGGATGGGAGGGGAAAATGAGCTTGGAGCTCCAAGTCCTCCTGAAATCTCCAGCCTCTGCTCCACTGGCCTCTTCAGCTCAACTTGTCTCAAATAAAACTAGTTATCTCCTGCCCTGAACCTGCCATGTGCACGACTATCTGACTCCTGGAGATGGCCCCAGCAGCCTCCCTCTCACCAAGCGGGAAACCCTGCAGTCAGCCCTCTTCACCCTTCAAGGCTCTTGAGCCACTGGGTCCCTTATCTGACCACTCTCCTTCCAGGGTGCCTCTCACATCTGTGCTCTCCTCCTAGCTCCATCACTTGAGAAGATGGTCCTTAGCTTTCTTTTGCACAATGTCCTAACTGATCTCCTTCCAAGCCATTCTCTCCACAACAACCAAAAGATCTTCTTAAGATACAGGACCCACAATGACAGTCCTCTCCCCTCCCCTTTCCTCATCTCCCCTCTTCATTTTTCTCTCTTTCTCTCTTGATTTCTGTCTACCTGTCTCTGTCTGTTATTCTTCTCTCTCTCTCTCTCTTTGTCTCTGTCTCTCTTTCTCTCTCTTTGTCTCTTCTAGCTTTCTTTGTTTCTTTCCGCTCTGTCTCTGTCTGTCTGTCTCTTCTCTCTCTCTCTTTCTCCCTCTCTTCTCCTCTCCTCTTTCTTCTTCCACTCCCCCAGCCCACCCCCAGGGCCCATCTGAAAGCAGGGATGCTCACTATCTAATTTCTTTAATGCAGCTCTAAAGGTTAATTGGTCTGAAAGAGTAATGCTGGCTAATGATATCTGCCTCCAGGCTCCCCCGACTCCTGCTTTATACAAGCCAGCTGAGGGCACAGCACTCAGCAGAGATGCCCAACCACTTGCTGGCCGCCCCTTCCCCAGCCACCCAGGTCCACGCATTGGAGGGGTGAGGAGCTGGCGCCGAAGGTGGCTTGGTTCCACTTGCATTTCATGCCTTGCTAAAGGGGATCTGTTAAGGGTGGCCACTGCTCTCTCCCTCTGCTCATTACTCCAGCCGAAGGCCTGGAGACAGGCCCTAATGAGGGAAGAGCCTGCCAGCCTTGGGGGTGGCTGTGGCTGCCCGCTGTACCAGGAGCTGAGAAGATGGGAGAAGGGGCAGGCTCCCCTCCCCCCTCCTCCCTACTGGACAGAACAGGCCCAAATTTCCCATTTGCCATTTATGACAGCTAATTAGTTATTCTACTAAAAAAAATCTTTGCTTTAAATAAAAGGACTAATTATACACAAAGGTCAGTCCCAAGCCTCATGTGAAGCCCGGGTAATTGGCTTATTTTCCCTCCATGGCTGGCGTTTCTACACTTGCACGCACCTTTAACTCTTTATCAGTTCCTCACTGGGGCCACTTTCCAGTGGGATCTCCAGGGTGCTCTGACCCCTTAGGACTCTTGGGTGGGAAAGGGCCTGCTATGTTCTCTGCCTAGTTTCATACAACCTGGTGCAGTGGGGAAAGGGCTCAGTTTAGAGTCAGCAGACTTGGGTTTGAAATGTCTTAGCTACTTCTCTGGGTCTCAGTTAGCTTATCAATTAAATGGGGACTGTGATCAAAAGTGTCATCTATATCCAAAGAGAGAACTATGGAGACTGAATATGGATAAATGCATAGTAGTTTCACTTTATTTTGTTGTTTGTTTGTTTGCTTATTTTTTTTCATGTTTTTTTTCTTTCAACTTTTGATCTGGTTTTCCTTTTTTTTTTCTCCAGAAGATCTTTATCTTTTTTTATTAAAGCTTTTTATTTTCAAAATATATGCATAGATAATTTTTCAACATTGACCCCTGCAAAGCTTTGTGTTCTAAATTTCCCCTCCTTCCCCCCACCCCATCTCCTAGATGACAAGTAATTCAATATATGTTAAACAGTTAAAATATATGTTAAATCCACTATATGTATACATATTTATACAATTATCTTGCTGCACAAGAAAAATCATTGATCTAAAATTTTTTCTTGCACAGCATGATGAATGTGGAAAGATATTTAAAAGAATCGTACATGTGTAACCTATATTGGATTGCTTGCTATCTATAGGAGGGAGTTAGGGGCAGGGAGGAAGAAAAAATTGTAATACGAGGTTTTGCAAAGTTGAATATTGAAAACTATCTTTGCATACATTTGGTAAAATGAAAAGCTACTAAAAATAAAATAAATTAAATTAATTAAACGGGGACAATACTTGCACAAGTATTGCACAAGAGTGCTGTAAGCTGAGAAATGTGGTTGAATGTGAGTAGCAATAGACACTTTAAAAAAGAACAAATAAAACATTTTTAAATGCCCAGAAAAATGCAGAACCACAGAGTAATTTTGTTACTACCTTGTTGAATGCAGCACACTCATATTTCTTGAAAAAATGACATATAGAATAGGTCAGAGTTTCTTACCATGCTCTTCTTTCTTTTTCTTTGTCTCTGGAAGTGTTTGTATTAAGTTCATAATCAAAACTAATTTGAAAAAAAAAGCATAGAATTTTGGGGGGGATGCTACACAAATGTGACGTATCCCTCATCCGAATCTTACTAATGAGGGATTTAGCTGAGGTCAGACAGTTAGAAAGGAATGGTTGAGTCAGGATTCAAGCTACTTTCTGGTCAAACTCTACTTCCAATTAGTGACTGTTAATCAGTTGAGTGATGGAACAGCCCAAATGATAAATAATCCTAGATCTGGCAGTCTGTCTCTCTTCCCTGAACTCCTTATCTGGACCATCACTCGTACATAGACAGGACATTTGCTATTAACAACAGCTCACATTTACAGTGATAATAAGGCTTTCAAAGCCCTTTGCTGGACCAGGTGAGCATTATGGAGAGGGGACATCCTTAGAAACTACCTGCTTTATTCAAGGTCACATAAGCAGCCAACATCACACCTTCGACTTAGTTCTTCTGACTTTCAACACCTTTGACTTAGATCTTCTGACTCACAGCATTCTTTCCACTACCCTTCATTGCCTCTTGTTTATTAAATGCTTCCTGTGAGGATATTTTATTTTCCCAGATATACTGGAAGCTGGAGATAATCCACTTTTCTCTAGGACAGACCAAGACCAGCAGCTTGAGAAATGTTCCTCCCACATACAAAGCCGGAGTGGAAGAAAAGGGGACAAGCATTTATTAAGTGCCTACTATGTGTCTGGCACTTTGCAAATATTTTGCTTGATCCTCACAACAACCTTGGAGGTAAGGGCTGTTGTTATCCCATTTTATAGACAAGGAAACAGAGGCAGGAAGAGCCTAAGTTGCCCAAGATCACAGCTAGTAAGGATCTGATGTTGGATTTGAACTCCTGACTTCAGGCCTGCTATGCCTTTGCAGCATAGGTTCTCCTCATTTAATGGGGAAGGAAACAGATTCAGAGAAAAACATACAGATTTAAATACAAAGAATTTGGTTTAAATTTTGCCTCTGCTATGTATTAAATATGTGATCTTGAGTAAGTACAATTTCCTTATCTGTAAAAAGGGAGAGTCGGGCTTGATGTCCATCCCAGCACTAAACCTTTGACTTTATGAACTCTCAGATGAAGCAAGAGAAACAATAGTGGCAACTGGAAATGATTCAACCAAGATGGTCTGTTTACTGAAAATTAGAACAAGGATTTGAACCCAGACCTTCTTACTCACAATTTAGTGCTCTCCACAGTGCTCCTCACCTGGGGGCTCCTAGTGGGCCCAGCAGAACAGACCCTGGATGGATGCTTGTCAATAACAATTTGATGCTTACTTATAGCTGTGATACATTCATTCCAAAGGGGGATGAAGGTATTGCATTTCTGCAACAGGTGATGCGATTTTAGTCAGTTTGGATAAAAAGGGCACATTAGTGATTTTATAAACAGACAAATCTCCTGGGTGCTTCAGTCTGCTCTGATGAAAACACCACAATGGCAGTGACAATTACTAAGTAATGATCTTATTGCTCACTCCCTATCTCCAAGAACAGTTTAAGGTCTTTGAGAGAGAAATTGAACATAATCTCCAGGACTTGTGGGTAGTCACAGGCTGGGGTTTCCTGCATGTCCTCAGTCAACTAGAATTTCTTAAGTGCTATGTGCTAGGGATACAAGCAAAGAAACTCTTTAAGGAACTCATTCCAACTGGGGAATATAACACTCAAAAGGGAAATGAGGAGGAAGAGATACCTGTGAGGATGGGTGGTGGTGAAATCCAGTGGGTGAACTGAGTCCTTTCTCAAAATGGAAGAACTCACCAATTGGAGAAGGGAGCTATGGAGGCAAACGGACGTAGAAGAGCACTGTAGAATTTAGAGCTGAAAAGGATGGGTTCTCCTTTAAATTCTACGATTCATAGGCAACCTTCTAAGTATCTACTAAATTAGAGTGGGGTGGCAATTTGTGTTGGTGGAGGTAGTTCCAACAGGTGTCAGAATATCATAGATCACTGAAGAATTAGTTAAATTGTTAAGCGAAGGAGTGTAGATATAATTTTATTTAGCCTTTGAAAGGGCCTTTTCCAAAATCTCTTGGGCTATTCTTTGGGGACAAGACAAAGATATGGGCTAGATCAGGGCTCCTTTGGGCCCGAGAAATTTTTATGTGATCTTGGGTATACAGGTATATAAAATTGGTATACAAATCTAACATTTGCTGATAATAAATCATAATTTTATGACTCCTACATTTAATTATATGACTCCCCCATATGGGGTCCTGACCCACAGTTTAAGAATCTTTGGCCTAGATTATAGTAGAGTTACATGAATTGTACTTGAAAGGAAGTCTCCAGTGGAGAGCCCTGAGCATTTTTTCTATTGAATATTCCCATTTTGATAAAATCATATTCATCAGTTTTGAGATGACTCAAAGGGATCAATAACAAATGATGTTTCTATGTTGTCTTCCCTATTAATCTGTGAGATGTGTATATATATATATATGTTCTATCTCTATCATCTTGCAGTTGGATTCAGAAATTTGGCTTTCTATATGGAAGATGGAGGAGTCATAGCAAGACATCAGTTTTTCTGGGGAAAAAAGATTTAGGGAATTTAGTGGATGGTACATTTGATGGGAGTTAACAGAATGATATGGTAGCCAAAAAAATCTCCCCCTTTTCAAGCTTACATAAAGAGAAGTAACAATGATAAGACTTTCTTTACGCTGTTCTGTTTAGACTCCATCATTGTATTTGATTTTGAGCCCCACATTTAATAAACCTATCTGGCTATCTAAAAAGCTGGAGGGTATCCAGAGAAGATGAAGGGGCCATGGGAGGTTGGTTGAAGCTCCTGAGGATTTTTAGCCAGGGGAATAAAAGGCTTGGATTAGAATGGATGGGATGGCTGTTGTTATTTGATGGGGTACCCCAATGGGAAGCATCCTTAGCACTTAGGAGGGTTAGAAGCAGAAAGTCTAGATTTATAAAGGACTCTGGTTTAGGAATGGATTGGAAAGTTGGCTTCTGAGGTTCTTCCCACCCTGAGATTCTATGACTTCTCATGAGGATTTTGAAAGCAGCATGGAGTGATGGAAAAGAAACTCAGGCTGAGTGTCAGATAACTTGAGTCCCAATAATGGTGGCTCTGCTTTCCAGGTGACTTTGGATGAGCCCCTTTCTTGTCTAGTATATGTTCCCATTTTTCAAACGAGGGGGATGGACCAGTGGATATCTCAGCTCTGATGTCCCTCTCAGCTTGGACATTCTCTATTTATAACCACATTTTGTGATTTATAAAAGACTTTATCTTTTTTTCTTTCCTTTGCACCTCATAGCACCCCTGTGACAGAGAAGCAGAATCAGACAGAGAAGTCTGGAATCATAGCCTCATTTTACAGGTCAGGAGCCTGAGGCTGGGATAGAGAAAGCGGCCCATCCAAGGTCATGGGATGGTTGTTGAAGTCGGAAGTCACCTGGACCGATCCCTCACTTTTTAGATGGGGAAACTGAGTCTTAGGGAGAGAACGTGGCTTTCTCAAATTCATGGAAATGATGGATCTAAGACTTAGAGATTGTTAGGGTTGGAAGGAGCCCCCGGGAAGGATTCAACTAGTCCAGACAACTGATGGAAGAGGTAAAGACTCTTGGGAAGTGAGTCATCCAAATTTATACACAATTTAGCCACATAGTAAAGACTTAAATGCTTCTTCTTTTGTGATTGAATGGTTCCTTTCTTATATACCACAAGACCTTCCCAATAATAAGGAGAGCCTTATATTAACAGAGAGCTTTATCCAGGCCCTAGTGCATTACCTAGCATGCAGTACAGGAGGCCCATAATAAATGTATGTTGATTGATGCTCTAGAAATAATTAATTCCTTCCTTTGATTGTCATAACAGCCTTCTGAGGTAGGTGCTATTCCCATTTTATGGATGAGGAAACTGAGGCTGAGGAAATCATCTAGCTCTAGCTGAAGTAAGCCGTCCAGTACACCGTATGATCTCTACCATTATCTGGGCCTAGATCTGAGCAGCGGGGAGGGCGGAAGGACAGTCATTTCCTGCTCTTCTGTCCCCTCAGACTCTCCCCAGCTTCCCAGGCCCAGAGTGGGGGTTGGGCCCCAAAGCCACAGACCTGTCTAGACACAGGATTCTCCGCAGAGCAGCTGGGCTGGCAGCCCTGGCTGGCTCCCTTCATTACAGAGATAGCGAACCTGTTCCTAGGTCCATTTGGGATCCACTTTAGGGTTATCTAAAAATCAAACCTGCCCTGTAAACCTTTTAATGTGCTCCTGACTTCAGAGAACAGCTTTTCTCCTTCAGGAAACAATTTCAACCTCTACCCAGTAATTACCACCTGCCCTGGAAAACACACACACACACACACACACACACACACACACACACACACACACTCCTGCTCCTGTGTCTGGTACATGCCGAAGAAAGGGGTATCTTCTGTCAACTTTAGGAGTGAACTGGGGAACTCAATTGGATGATCATTTTTTTTGAATAATCAGAAGAAGAGATTTTCAAGATCAGTTGGTACAACCTTTTTCATTTTCTTTTTTTTTTTCTTTAATTAATTATACATTTTCTTTGGAAATGACAAACACTTCTCTAGCTACATAAAATGTCCCCTTTTCCAAGAGATTCTCCTCCAAAAAGCATGGTTTTGATCGACAGTACAAGTAATTTTCCATTTCTGTAATTTACTGGCTAGAAAACCCCCCAGCATGTTCTTAAAACTAACATTACTGTTATTAATCAATGGGCTCATCATATAGCTAGGAAGTATCTGGGGTTAAATTTGAACTCAGATCTTCCTGGCTTGAATCCCGGAGCTCTTAGCCACTCTTCTCTATCCAGAAAGGTCCGACTCCAAGCCACCACATCTCCATTTCTGTCAGAGATCTACCCATAGGTTTACCCAAATCTAACGTTCAGGAAGTCCTTCCTAATGTCTAACCTAAACCCAGGCTGCAAATTAGACTGAGGGAGGTGATGGAGGTCAGTTGGAGAGCCTCTCTAGCCTTTTCTTGGAATGTATGGTTCAGAATCACTCTGAATCTCAGATTTTCACAGAGACAGGCAGGAGACCCAGTGGATGGAATACTGGACCTGGAGTAAAGAAGATCTGAGTTCAAATGTAGCCTCAGATACTTTCTAACTTAGTGCCCCTAAGTAGGGGCAGATACAGGAGATAGAGCACAGGCTTGGAATTAGTAAGACTTATCTTCCTGAGTTCAAATCCAGCCTCAGGTACTTAATAGCTATGCGACCCTGGGCAAGTCATTCTACCCTGTTTGCCTCAATTTCCTCATCTGTAAAAATGAGCTTGAAGGAAATAGCCAGTCACTTAACTATCTCTGCCAAGAAAACTCCCAAACTCCCTTTGGTAAAGAGAGAGACAGAGACAGAAAGACTGACAGAGAAATAGAGGCAGAGACAAAGAGAGACAGAGATAGACAGAGACAGAAACAGAGACAAAGAGACTGATAGACACAGAGATAGGAAGATATAGACAGAGATAGAGACAAATAGAAACAATAATAATAATAGAGAAACATGCAGACAGAGAGACAGAAACAGAGAGATAATAGATAAAGAGACGAGAGATGAACCCCTTCAGTAATGTGATTAAGCCTATGGACCCTTTCTTAATAACTGTGATAGCTGACATTTATATAATCCTTTTTTATCTCATCTGATCCTTATAACAGCTCTGAGGTAGGAGCTATTAGTATTACCATTTTACAAATGAAGAAATTGAGACAAACAGACTTGCTCAGTTAGTAAATGTCCGAGGCTAGATTTGAACTCAGGGCAGGTGCTCTATCTACTTTGCCACCTAGCTGCCTCTTAAAATCAAGTTTTTAAATAAATACACAGAATTATAAAGTTAACCAGTTACAAAAACAGTTGTCAAAAAGACAGTTATTAAAATAATTTTTTAAAAATCCAATTCACGAGCCCCCTGAAATCTAGCCATGGATCCTCGGGGGTGAACTGAAATGGAGACTGTTGGCCATGGACTGGACTGGGCTGCCAGTGAATGCTGTTCCTAGGGCAGTTGCATCACCAAGTTCATGAGTATGTAAGACTGGACCTTCTCAGGCCTTGGTACTGGTGGTACTGGGCTCATAATGAGCAGCTTGGGGCTCACCTCCAGGATGAAGAAAGAGGCTTTGCCAAAGTCCAACTACATCATTTTTCTTCCTTCCCATAATTTAAAGAGAAACTCCTCTGACAGCCAAGAAAGAAGATGAGAACTATCTAAAACTAGATTAGACTAGATTTAAGCAAATAAGCAAATAGAATTAGACTAAACCTCCTTGAGAAGTAGTGTTCCCATAACTAGAAGTGTCCAAGTGGAAGGCTGGTAGTCAGGGATGCTGTAGGGAGGATTCTAACACTGGTGCACAGATTTGGGCTAGAAAACCATAAAGTCCCTTCCAAATATAATTTTCTGACTAGATGAAAGTAGCTGTGATATAACAGAAAAGAGACCGAGTTTGGATTTGGACACCCAAGTTCAAATCCCAGCTCCCTGTGACTTTTAAGCAGAGCATTGTCCCTCTCTGGGCCTCAGTTTCCACATTTGCAAGACAGGGGTGATAATATGCTTCCAAAGGTCTAAGATGACATGTCCAAAGTGCCACAAACATGTTAATGTTATGGTTTCAGGACAAGTTCCTTTCAAGCTCAGGTAACTGGCTGTGTGTCACATCCTAGTGCCCCCTGCAGGAGAATGCCTCTGAAAGACAGGAAAGTGGTCATAGCTGGTACAGTCAGACCAGCTGATCTAAACCGAGCCTTCTCCCGTGATGAGATTAATGGCGTACTTCTGGAACAACCCAACAACACACACTGAAGAAGGAGTCGCGAGGGACAAATCCTCCATGTTCCGGGATATTCCCCCAAAGGAATTTTAGATGGGCAGTTGGGGCTCGTGCATCCAACAGTCCAGGAGAGAACGCCGAGCAGCCCCAGCTGCCCCAGACCTCGCCCTGCTATGAGTGGCCACAAAGCATTCACAAGTGCCCAACACGAGCTTCACATGCTCTCTGCCTGTGCCCTATTTCTCCCACTCTCCACAAAGATCTCTCAGCTGTAACAATGACAAATGAGCCAGACAAGGTCATCAGTGCTGAGGGCCTTAGCAACCCCTTTAGAGCCCACACCTTCTCCATTGTTCTGCCACCACCCAAGTGCAGGCCTTCTTCAGCCATTATCTGAGCTAGATGAGGGTCTCCTAACAAGTCTGCCCACCTCCATGGTCTTCTTCAGATTTATCCTTCAGATTGCTGCTGAAATACTCTTTCTTACCCATGGATCTGGCCATCACATTTCCACAGTTATCCCCTTTCCATTTGGAAATAAAATCAAAAGCAGAGACACCAGTTGCAGAGCCTCCAGAGCCTACTTGGGAATGGGGAAAGAGCCAAAGCATGGAGACAAAGACCAATTTGATTCAATTTAGGTTTTGAGAATCATCTGAGAACCAGGAAATCAGCAAGAATCCTCAAAGACTCTTGAGCTTTGTGAAAATCATTTAAGATGAGCCTCAGTTTCTTCATTTTGCAAAATGTGGGAAGGACTCAGAGTTCAGCTAGTCAGCCCCTTGGGTAAAATTTCCAAGCTCTTCTGACCTTCCCAGGATCCTCCCACTAGAACATTTGTGTTCTTTGTTCTGAGCATTCTCCCAGCTGTATGTTCTATGTACTAATAAACCTCCCAGCTGAAACATTCTCTATCTAAAGTGCTGAGTAGTTCTGATAGGATATGTTCTGTATCCTAAATTCCCTTCTAGTTTTGGACTTTATATTTTATATTCCCAAGTCTCTCCCAGCTGTGACATTCTCTGTTCCAAGCTCCTTGCCCACAGCTCTGATGTTCTCTGTTCAAATGTTCCTCCCAGCTTGGGCATTCGCTATTATTGGCTCTAAGTTATCTCCCATCACTAACATTCTTTCTTTTTGCGCTCTAGGCTCTCTCCCAGCTGTGACGGTCTATGTTCTAAGGTCCCTCCCAGCTGTGATTATTTCCTTTGTAGGGTCCCTCCCAGCTTGATGTTCTCTGTTCAAACATCCCTGCCGGCTTGGGCATCCTCTGATATCGGTTCTAAGCCATCTCCCAACACTAACAATCTCTCTTTTGTGCTCTAGGCTCTTTCCCGGCTGTGACGATCTATGTTCTAGGTCCCTTCCAGGACTGACCCGTGTTTTACTATCCCTGCCACCTTTCATATTGTCTGTTCTAAGGTCCTTCCCAGCTGCGATTCTCTCCTTTGTAGGGTCCCTCCCAGTTCTGATGTTCTCTGTACAAACGTCCCTGCCGGCTTGGACATTGTGTTAGCGGTTCTAAGTTCTCTCCCTACACTGACGTTCTAATGTCCCCGCCGACTTGGCCATTCTCTGTTCTACGTTCTAGGGCCCTCCGGGCTGTGGCGGCCTCTGCTCTGAGGTGTTCCCAAGCGGTGATGCTCCCCGATCTGCATTCTGAGAGCTCTCCCGGCACGTGAGCGTGCTCTTGCCGGGGAGCTCCGGGGCTCCTGGGACACGCGGGGGGACTCCCGGCTGGCCTAATGAAATCAGGGTCTTAAGTGTCCTGCAAGCTCTTCAAAAAAAACTCTCCTCTCCCCACGAGGCTCCATTTCACAGCGTCAGGGAAGTGTGTGCCAAAGCAGCGAGCCGGAAAACGAGTGCAGCAGGAGTGGGAGGCGCGGCCCGCATGGGGGGGTTGCAGATGAGAGCCCTTCAGAATCCATTTGAAATTCCACCTTCTAAACGCGCTCCCCCAAAGACGGCCGGGAGCTTCCCCTCGGGGAGAGCTCGAGGACTCGAGGCTGCTGCCCTCCCCCCCCAGGCAGCCCCCCTCGGAAGAGGGAGCCCCGGCTAAGCCCGCCCGCCCGAGGGACGCTTGGACCTCGCTCAGGGGCCTCCTCTCCCGTCCCTCCCCCTCCCAGCAGGAAACACATCCGGAAGGGGGTCCCCCCCCCAGCTGCCCGGTGGCGGGAAGCCGAGTGCGGCCCAGATGCAGACTCTTTCCGAAGCCCTCCTGCCCACCCACGGGCCTTCCTGATTGACAATCTCCAGAACGAGTCCGGAGCAGCTCGCTGAAGAACCCCTTCCCTGCTGAGCCAGGTGGGAACTCCAGGCACTGGAGGGATGGGAAAAGAGCACTTTTGAGAGCCCTGGGTCCATCTAGAATAATGTGGTTCACAAATTGAATGAGTTCAGTGGCATCTAGAGAACATAGGTCCAAAAGGGAACTAGAAGCAGTGGATCAAAGCTTCAATTGGCTCTGCCCCTAACTGCATGTGTGATCTTAGGTAAGGTCTTCCCTCCGTTTCTCTACCCGTAAAGTGAGGGATTTGGGTTAAATGTTCCCTGAGGCCCAGAAAGGGAACTTTAATGGAAAGACATTAAAGGTTTGACTGACCATGCAAAGCTGACCTTTGACTCTGGGGGAATCCGCTGATTGGGGAAGTGCTAAATAAAAAGTGACATCTGAATATAATTGAATACTATTAGAAAATGATGTCAAACTCAAAAAGAGATGGCTCCCTGCAGGTCTCATATTCACTTAGAGAACCACAAATGGACATTATCTAGGTCGTATTGTATTTATCTTGTTCAGCATTTTAATCTAACTCAGGGTACGTGTGGGAGTTTTGCAGGCTGCCCAGGCTCCACAGTGAACCTGACAACTCTGAGTAGGGTGTGGTTTCAGAAACACCTGGGACAATATGGAGAGGAGCTTAACAGAAGCTGGACGGCATTATAGAGAGAAAACACTTCGGAAGGACCTTCGGAATTCGTTTATATAACACCAAAACCACAATTGCAGATGAAGCATGATACCCCTGCAGACAGAGAGGTGATGCACTCAAGGCTTAGAAAGAGACACTTTAAGATATGGCCATTGAGGCCGTACTATATTCAGAAGTGAAAAAAAATACAGATCTTGCCTTCAAGAAGCTCTCAATCTCTTGAGTAGGATGACACATATGCAGATAAATATAATGAAATCAATGGAGACTGGGATAAAAAGAAGATCCAGAAAATAGACTCTGAACATTTGAGAAGAAAAATCACTTTCAGTTGAGGGGCATCAGGGAAGCTTCATGGAGGCAGGGCTTGAAGGAAAAGAAGGATCTTTATTATACACGGCAACAACAAGATTATAAGATGATTAATTATGATTCAAACCAGTTCTACTTGTTCAGTGATGAAGGGAGCCATCTACACCCAGAGAGAGGACTGATCCTGGTTCACAACACAGCATTTTCACTCTTCTCATTGTCATTTGCTTGCATTTTATTTTACTTCTCTTTTTTTCTAATGTGGCACAATAATTGTATAAAGATGTATACATATATTGAATTTATTATATTTCTGCCATGTTTAACATATATCGGATTACTTGCCATCTAGGGGAGGGCGTGGGGGAAGGGAGGGAAATTGGAATACAGGGTTTTGCAAGGGCTAATGTTGAAGAATTGTCCATGCATATGTTTTGAAAAATAAAAGCAAATGTGAGATGGGAAGAAGTGGTAGGATAAGATTAGAGATCAATAAGTAACCTAGTTTGGGTAAAATGGTGGATACATGAAAGGAGAAAGAGCAAAATAAACAGGGATAGGTAGGGTAGAACCAGATCAGAGAGGGCTACAGGTTAGTGGGGTTTTTTTTGTCCTATGAGCAAACAGGAGCCATTGAATGTTTTTGAGCAGAAGAGTGACCTTGTTCAGCCTCTGTTGAAGGAGATAACTTTGGTAGCATGTGGAGGATGGGTCAGAGAAGAGAGAAGCTAGAGGCAGAAAGCTCACTTAGGGGCTACCAGAATAGTCTATCTAGACACGATGACATGTGTAAGTCTGGCACAGCACTAGATTTGGAATCAAGAACATGTGTGTTTGGGTCATACGTCAGGCAGTCTGTGTGATCCCAGGCAAGATACTTATCTCCATGGGGTAGTCACAGCACTCACCTCTTGGAGAGAATGTGAGGCCCAAATGAGATCAGGTGTGTTAATCACTCTGCCAATCTCAACAGAAAAGAGGTTCTAGACTAGCCTGGAACTTTGGAGACTGGGCGATGTGTAGGGAGATAGGAAGGAAGAATCAATAGGATTTGGCAAACTTGTTTGGGGGCTGGTGAATGAGAGAAGAGTCACATTCAATGCCTTGATGTTTGGGAGGATGCCATCTGCAGAATTGGAAAAAATAGCTGGAAGCATCAAGTTCTTCTACAACCCCTCTGGGAGATTCCCCTCATTCCCGGTCCCAGCGGGATCTGGCCTGGGCAAATCCAAAGTGGTTAGAGACCCAGAAACCCAGGGACCCTTTATAAATATGCAGTAGAAAAGTGAAGAGGGTAAAAAGGAAGAATGCTGGGAGGAGTAACAAGCTCTTTGATGATCTACGTAGGTTGCTTGAGATATTGGGAACCTCTGTGACTTTTCTAGTCACATTTGATAGTCAAATCTCAAACTGGCACTGGTTCATCGGTAGCCATTGCTTACAATTTATACATAGTCCTTGAGTATCGCTATCATAGCATTTCAGAATTGGAAGGGACTTCAGTGAGAATCCAGTCTCACTTTATATCTGAAAAAAAGTCCTCCACAACAAATCTGACCAGTAGTCACCCAACTACATCATTAGAGACATTCGAGACTCCCGCTATCTCCCAAATCGAATGTTGTTCTGACTTTCAGGTCCTATTATTGATTCACACTGAGCTTGCAGGCCGTGAAAACCCCTAGATCTTTTTCAGAAAACCAAAAGCAAAAACTGCTGTCCAAATCTGGTGAAATTGATTTTTTTAACCCAAGCATGAGATTTTATATTTATCCTTATTGAAGTTTGTATCGTTGGATTTGGGTCAACGTGTTAGACCCTTTCATATTTTTGTACATCCTACACAGAAGAGACATGACCCGTTCTGGAGGGTAGAAAACAAGTTTGGCCACAAAATAAATCAAAGATTTCACAAAATTGTGAATTTTAGAGCTGGAAGGGAATTTAGAGGTTCTCTAGTAACGCCCTCCCCACTCTCCATGCTTCCCAGTCTCATTTAATAGAAGAAGAAACTGAGGTTCAAAGTAGAGGAATAGTTTGTCCATGATTACACAGCTAGTACGTGCTCCTGGTGACTGGGCTCCTGGGGAGGAGCCCTTCCTTGTGGTGGTCCTAGTGGTGGGGTGGAGGGAGGGTGGGAGACAAGGGGTTAGAAAAAAGAGGAAGCCTTTCATAATTCTCTGTGTGTTTCTGTATACATACACACACATCTCTATCCCAATCTGTTATATTCAATCAAACAAAAGAAACTGTGCACTCATGGGTCCATAATTTTCTTCCTCTTCCCCCTAAACTCCATTCCAGGGAAAGCACAGCTAGCCAGCCAGCCTGGATAGTCCTATTCCTGCTCAAAAACAATGAAAGAAATTAAGGCTTCCCAGAAATCTTTGCTTTGGATTGATTCTAGGGACTGGCACTGTTCCTTCTTCCTGTACATTGGATGACAGAGGCAGAATTCAGAAATTTTTATCCAGAAGATGGTAAGAAGCATGCCTTGGAAAGAACCCTAGAGCCCAGAGTTCTAGCTTCCAGTTTTTCCTCTGCCATTCATTAACTGTGAGATTGCAGAACAAGCTATTCCCCCCTCTCTCTTTGCCTCAGTTTCCTTTTCTGTAAAAAAAGAAAAAAGCAATAATAAAACAGGAGCTCTATTTTTTCCTGGCAGAGTTACTGTGGGAAAATGATCTGCCGCCTGGGAAAATCTTTAGAAATGGGACCAGTTATCTTTGGGGTGATTAGTCGCTTGTGAGCAGGGACAGGGAGAATCCTCTCTTTGGGCCTCCCAGAGCTTCCAGGGCCCAGCCATCGGGGCCACGGTGCCCTGGATCCGCCAGCTGGGGTAGGAGGAGACCAATCTGAGCAGGGTGAGAAGGCAGCCTCCTCTTTGAAGTGATGGAAAGTCAATTTGTATCATAATTACCAGCGAGGCTGCGTGAAGCTACTTTTAGTTAAGGCAGGAAACCGCCACAATGAAAACACACCTGGGGAATATTTGGAGAAAGCACTAATGATTTCTTCCCTCGTGGTTAATAAATTCACTTCCAGATCAATTTGTCCATGATAGAAACTTGAAAGCGGGAACAGTTACACGGGCACATTCGAGTGTGTCTTTTCCAGTATAAATGATTTATTACCATGATTAGCGGCACATAAACAATTTAAAATACAACTCTAATTAGTTTGGGGAAGAAAAAAGGAGGACTGCCACCCCTTGCCTCTATTCCCATTATGTTTTACTTCCCTAAGTGTGTACTTTTTAATTAAATCCAAATGTCACAATAAATTTAAAGTGTTTTATTACTACTGGCTAACTAAAGCGTTCATGCAAACACCCATTAGGCTGAACCAGATGCAGGGTTGGGAATAGCTGGAGGCCGAGGCTCTGGGGTAACTGGGGGGGTGCTGATGGGGAAGGACTGTTTCTATCTATATCTGTCCAGAGAGCCGGACCAAGAGCTAAAGACCGCAAGCTTTCTGCCAAGCTGGGCCGCCTTGCTGTCTGGTCATCCTTTGGAGACTGGGGGTGGGGTGGACCGGGGAGCCAAGACTGAAGGCCTCCCTTTGGCCCGCTCAGAAATGGGCTTGCTCCAACGGGAAGACTGGAAATAATGATGCTAAGAGATGAGGTCCATGGTAAGCTCAGCCTCACCCCCTGGCTTGTGTCTGGTATTAGGGGGAGGGCGTAATCAATGAGTGGCTGGGTGGCGGCAAGCTCTCTAGGAAATCCCTCTGCCATGTCACCCTTCATTGGATTATGAATTTGGAATGGGAAGGGTCCTCAGAGGTCATTTTACATTTTACATATTTTATATACAAAAAAAGCAAACAAACTGAAGCTGAGGCCCAAGATAATCCAGTCAATCAGCATCTAAGAAAGCTTAAACCTAAATTTCCCTGATTCCATCTTCTGCTTCTCGATTCTTGGGGGACAAAACTAGGGAAATGACTGCTCTAATGAGGGGCAAGGATACCTTTGTCTGAAGTCTGGGAGAGATTTAGGCTCAGGGACCTGAGGCCCTGATGGCAAGAATTAAGTCATCTAATTCTTTCATTTTACAGGGAAGAAAGTGTCACTGAGGTAGAGACCAGTGTGATTTGAAAATCCAGATCTTTAAACTCTGAAGACTGTGCTGTCCCTTGGGGAAGGGAAGTGCCTTAGGTTGGAAACCTGGTTTAGAACTCCAGTCCTCTGACTTATATTTTAATGCCTTTTAGGGGTGATTTAAGGCCATGAATGTCCTGACATGAAGCCCTGTAGTAAGCTGGTTGGGGGGCACAGGAACCCTACCATGAGATCTTGTGTTGACTTGCTTCAGAAGGCATCTCTAGCTCTCTGTCCATCTTTCTGTCTGTCTCTGTTTCTTTCTGTCTCTCTGTCTCTCTCTTTCTCTCTATCTCTCTGTCTCTCTGTCTGTCTGTCTTTCTTTCTCTCTCTCATCATATATATATATATATATATATATATATATATATATATATATATATATATATAGGTGTATATGTGTGTGTGTGTGTGTGTGTGTGTGTGTGTGTATACACCTCCCCCATAAGAAGGCTCTGGGGCAGGTAATAAGCCCCTTGCCCAGTGAACTGGGATCTTTGGTAGCAGGGTAACCGAGGCTCCAGATAGCTGAGTGATTTCTGGGAATTGGAACCAAAGCTCTTGTCTTGTCAAACACCATCCATGTAAGCATCAGCCAACATTTGTCCTAGGGTTTGGGGAGGGGGCGGCAGCCCAGTGCATCAATGGGACTGAATTCTTTGAGACTATCTCCTCTCTCTCAGCACCTTGTCCAGATCAGGAACTTGGAGACAGGAATTAGAATGTTTGCTTAATTGAATTAAACTCAGCAGGACCATCCCTAAAAGTCCAACTGAGAGGCCCCCTATTAAATCTTACTCTCTCCCCATAAACCCCTTGACTCTCGGCTGAAGGGGAGACACTCGTGCCAACCTCATAAAAATTCCCCATTCCTAGCTAGAAACACCTCTTTTATCCAGGCTTGATCCCTGGATCATTATAAAGGACGCCACACATCTCCACACATAGTGTCTCTCTTGATCTTCCTTGTAAAGGAAGCTGTGCAAGTGTTATCATCACTTGGAGAAATGAAGAAATTAACTCCAGAGGAGTAAAATGACCAATGTCACATAGTCTAGACTTCAACTCCTAATTTCTTTGGTTGTCTTGTTATTTTCAGTCACTTCCAGCTCTCTGTGACCCCATTTGGCATTTTCTTGGCAAAGATTCTAGATTGGTTTGTTATTTCCTTCTCAACTCATTTTACAGATGGGGAAACTGAGGCAAACAGGGTGAAGTGCCTTGCCCAGGATGACACAGCTAGTAAGTGTCTGAGGCCACTTGAACTCAGGGCGATGAGTCTTCTTGACTCCGGGCTCTACTCTCTATCCCCTGAGCCATTTCCTGTACATGGAGGCTGGCCCTTCTTGTGTGTTTATGATATTTCTGCCTCTGTACCCCCATGTCTAAGCATAATGCTTTTGTATAAGCAGATATCTAATAAATGCATATTTGGATTGAATTGAATGGGAAGGAATAGAAAGGGACAATGTAGAGATGGAGATGATAATAGGAATAGTAATGGATATTTACATAGCCCTTTAATGTCTGCAAAACATCAACCCATTTAAGTTTTGGGAAGCAGCAGTGGGAAATGATGATGATGATGATGATAATAACAGCTAGCATTTATATGGTACCTACTGTGTGCTAGGCACTGGGCTAACTAAAGGCTTTACAAATATTATCCAGGAAGGCTGGATTTGGAGATAAAGGACATGAGTTCAAATTCAACTGTATGATCTTAACAAATTAATTACCTCCCACTTTATCATCTAAAAGGTGACATCCACCTGAGCCTCAGTTTCCCTTCTTAAAATGGGAATGCTCTGACTACGGCACTTCCTGCATCTTGTGGTTTGGTAACCTCTGCAGGTTGAGTGGGAGCTCTGGGCTAATAGGAGGTTGGCCTAGCCTGTCTCTAGTTCTAACCTCATTTAGGGAACTGGGGGTGGGGAAGGGAATGAACAACCAGGCCACGGGGCGGGTGGCAGTGACCATCTTTGGGCCACAGAGGGCCCGTGGCTTCCGAAAAGCGGCAGCATGTGGGGTCCAGAGGAGACAGAGCCAGGGAGTCTGAGGAACTGCTGGCTGGCGCCCCAGCAAGGGAAGACACTGGAAACCCACTGCTCTTAAGGGGCTGTCTTGGCTTCTCAGTGGAAGCTGCCAGCAGTTAATATCTCCAGCTGTTTACCGGAGGCAGAGGACAGGAACCCCCCCCTTTCTTCCCCAACCCCCATTCAATCTGCTCTCCCAGGGCCTGGTGCCCTTCCCAGTAATCACTGCTCTCTGCAACACTTGCCTTCCAGGTTATAAAGCACACCAGGGGCCCCTCACAATTTCAGGAAGTAGCCCTATGGCCCCTCAACAAGTGGAAAGCCAGGATGTCCAAATGGACTTTGCCATGATCCCTTGCAGCTCCCCACCCCAAACAAACTCTCCTATTTCTATTGAGATCCTATCATCTAGATTATGGCCTTGGAGATAGCATGTATATATAGTGGGGAAAATACTAACTTTGGAGTCTCAAGGCCTGAGTTCAAATCTTGCTTCATTTCTTCTCTTACTTGAGTTGTTTCATGTTTTCTCATCTGCCAAGCAAGGAACTTGGGACAGATAGTCCCTCATGTCCCTTCCAGAATGAGATCTGTGATTTTCCCATCCTTTCAGCTTTCAATCTCTTCCCATATCGAATCAGTTGCCAATTCTTGTCAGTTCTTCCTTCACATTGTCTTTCCCCTGTATCCCCTTCTCTCCATTACTATCCAACAGTTCAATTCAGGCAGGTTTACATTGCCTTGTACTTGGAGTATTGTAACAGTCTCCAAATTGATTATTTGGCTTTTAGTCCCTCCCTCTTTTCAATCCCTTTGTCATATAGTTAGCAGAATATTCTTCCTAAAACATAGTTCCTTCTCAAGAAGCATCTGTGGCTACCTAGTTCTCCTAGAATAGATATGAACTCTTCAGATTTATTTACTCTCATCTCTCCAGACAAATCTGACATCATTTCTCTTTACATAGCAAATATTTTAGCCAACTGGCTGAGGAACCGGTCTCTGAATCTGACCTTTGTACGGCCATCTCCCAGGCCTGGAATGAATTCCCCTCCCTCCACCAGCATTTCTTAGAATTTTGGGCTTTCTTTCCTGTTCAGCTCAGCTGCCAACTCCTACAGAAAGTTTTCCCAGATTCTCCTAGGCTTTTAATATGCTTTTCCTGCTCAAATTATCTTGTATTTATGCCATCAACACACATGGCATTCATAAGGCCCCCAAGGGCAGAGACTTTCATTTACATCTCCATGTCTCCAGGATGCATCACAGTGCCTCTAAGATTGATTTGGTTGCTGGTCTAGCCCTTTGATTTTCCATCGAGGAAATTGTCTCAACTAAAGTAGATGCTGAATCTGTCCTGCCTTCTAGATCTGGGAGAGACCTTAGAGGCTATCTAGTCCAGTTCTCTTTCCCCTTCCCCCCAGTTTTACAGATGAGGAAACAGCCTCAGACAGGTCACACAGCCAGTACATGTAGAGGGAGGATGCTTGAAATTGATACAGAGACTGCCTCTCCATCTATTACTTAGTATACCTAGACAGGTGCCCACTCAATATATGCTATGTATTGGGTAAACTGAGGCAAGAAAGGTAAAAATGATTTGCTCGTGGTTATACATCTAGTAAATGTTTGGATTAAGACTCGAATCCAGGTCTGAGAATTTCAGTGACCTTTAGGTAGAGTCTTTAATTGAAAAGGAACTAAAAATAAATTTCAATGGATCATCAGCTCAGTGGGTCTGCCATGTAGAGAACATTGGCTCCCATATTCCTTTCCCAGAAATTCCATTCTGATCCCAATAAGTGCCATATAGAACATGGGAGCATCAATCAATCAATCAATCACCAGGCGTTTATTAAAGATTTACTCTGTATCAGTCACTGTGCTGGGAGGTATGGGAGGTCCAAAGACAAAAGCAAAAATTCTGCTCTCCCAGAGGTTACATGCTAATGGAAGAAGTGTTTATACAAAACACATGCTCTCAGTGGCTCTACAAATTGTGAGGTTGCAGGAGTTATAAGAAGCAGCAAGACACACTTCATGTGGGATCCAGAGCCGTGAAACTGTTCCTGACCACAGGGAGGGGGTTAATACCCATTTGTGGATAACTATAAATCAAACCATAAAAGGCATGAAATTCTGGAAGAAGAGACCATTTCTGTTTGGGTTGGTCTGGGAAGGCTTCCTGGAGGAGGAGAGCTGAGACTTCAGGATAGATAGGATTTGTGTGTATAGGAAGAGAGAAACATTCCAGGAATAGGTAAGAGCAAGAGCAAAGACAGTAGGAAGGCAGCGAGTGGGCTCTAGGTCTTGGCAAATGACCTCACCCATCTGGGACTCAGTTTCTTCATGTGAAAAATGAAACTGCTAGATAACAGCTAAGGCCCTTACCAGCTCTAACATCTTATGATTTTAAAATTAGAGAGGAGAAGACTTGTCAGGTAGAGTGTATCCTTCATTTGGTAAATAATAGGGAGCCTCTAAAAGTTTTCACCCTTTTGCTCTCATCCCACAAGGCTCAGATACCTCTCAAACACTTCCTACTGGAAACCTACTACTCACACACTTCATACTGAGTCTATGCTTGATTTATTTGAGCTGTAAAATGTTTTTTTTTTTCCATTAGTCCCCAATGCCTGGTTTATTGTGGGTCCCAAGACCCCCATTCTGCCAACGGCTGGGTTACCAGGCTTATCATCCGTGGGGCCTGCTGTACTTAAGCCATAGATGGATCTCCCAGTGCCCCGACCTCTTCTGCAAGTGACACAAGAAGTTCTCCCCCTGAGCTGCTGAGTGCCATGAATGGGATGCTCAGGCGGAGGGAGTTAGGAGTCCATTTCTTACCCATTCTCCTAGCTGACACCATCTGGTCTCAGGCGCTGCCTTCTCCTCCCCCCTTTCTTCCATCCTAAATCTTTAAACAGTAACAATAAAATGAAGTCTGGAGGTGGGCAGGACCACACAGAAGGGAAGGGCAGGCGAGCACAGGGAGCTGATGGCGTCCAACTCAGAAGGAGTCTAAGGAGAGGAACTCAAGGCTTGGGGAGAGGACAGAGTTATCTGAGGGTGTCCAGAGAGCTGGTAGCAAATCGAGCCTCCTGACTCCCCAGCCCAGAGCTCTTCGTACTTTCTCAAAATGAGCCAATATTCAGTTGCTTTACTTTAGATTCCAGGGAAATGAGAACAGGCAAGAGGGGAAAAGTATTCCTATTGACCAGCTCCTTCTGCCCCAGCTTGAGAGCTCAGACCCATGGGCATCTCTGGGCAAAGGAGGGCCTTGGGGGCAAAAATGAGGCTTTCCTGGGAATGTGGTCATCAAAAATTTCCCCTTCTTTGGTCTGATCCACCCCTTCTCCACACCCTCCAGGGATTGTCAAAAATTAGTTCTAGATGTTATCCTGATCAGAACAATTTCTTAGAGGGGCCCAGACTAAGAGGGATCAAATCCCAGTCTGGACCATATTGATGGAGAGCCTGTATTACTCTGCCAGGCTCCAACCCACTGGCTGTTTCCCTAACTACCGGCATATTAAGAGTGATATCGGGGCAGAAAGCCCACTGACTGTGCCAAGGGACCGCAGTTCAACTGCTGCTTCTGATGCTACCATTCTGCATAGGTCATGTAAACTCCCTGGGCCTCAGTTTCCTTCTCTGTAAGTTGGAGGCTGGACTATCTCTGAGATTCCTTCTATTTCTCGTTCTGTGATCTAAATCCAACCCCCTCATTTTACAGATGGGAAGGCTGAGGCCCAGAGAAGAGAAGGGACTATCTTACTGAAGGGTTCATGGCAGAGCAAAGGGGCTACCGCCCAAGTCTCATTAGCCCAAGCCAGGGCCTATCCACTGTACTGCACTGCCTGTGAACCAAATGCTCTCCAGACCGTGGCTGGCCATCCCTGATGCTATCCAGAAGGGCAGCCAATCAATGCTTGGACAATTGGGTTGCATTTGAATGAGCTTTTAATCTAATTCTTTTCACAAAGCTCTGTTAACCTCTTGACCTTTTTCGAGCAAAAAGGGAGCAGATTCTCCAGGAAAGCCTATAGTATTCACAATGGTTTCCCTCCTCTTAAAGAAAAAAACCCAAAAAACAACAGACTGGCTTTTCTGCTTATGAATCAGCATGGTTGGTCTAGGGGAAAGAACGCTGGACTGGGGAGTCAGAGGACCCCCAGTTCCTCTTTGTTGGTCCCGAAAATGCTTTGCAATCTTGACAGAAGTTGCATTCCTTCTCTGGGCCTGCAAGAAGGGGATAATAATAACCCTATTGCTGGGTCCCCACCACAAAACTCTTCTTATGAAGATAAAGAGATCTGTAGAGGAACAAAAATAGAAAAAAAAAGCCATATTGATACTTAACAAATGTATATTGCATTGTAGTGTTGAAAGAGTAGTATAATTATAATTAGTTTACATTTTTAAAAAAGCAGAGAGTCTTAAGGTCCTTTGTCCAGATGAGTCAACATTTGGGGAACTAGGAACATGTCCGGATTATTGTGTTCAGTTCTGAGCATTCCATTTGAGAAAGAACAGAATGAGAGAATCACAGGAAGAAGCCGTGATAACGGTTTTCAGCTATCTGAAGGGCTATCGTGTGTAAAGAGGATTTGGTCCCAGAAAGCAGTGGGGCAAAGTGGCAGAGAGAGGCAGATTTTAGCCAAGTAGAAAGGAAAATATCTTAAATATCTGAAATGTCCAATAAGGAAATGAGGAGGCCTTCTGGAAAGTAGTGAGGCTCTTGTCAGTGGAGGTATTATAGTAGAAGCTGGGTTGTGTTTGAAGGAATCCTGCTTCAGAGAGAGGCAGATTTTATCAAAGTTGAAGGGAAATTATCTTAAAAATCATAAATGTTCAATAAGGAAATGACAGGGTCTTTTGGAAAATAGTGAGGCTCTTGTCAGTGGAGGTATTCCAGTAGAAGCAGGGGTGTGTGTTTGAAGGAATCCTGCTTCAAAGAGAGGCAGATTTTAGCAAAATAGAAGGAAAAATATCTTAAGAATCAGAATTGTCTAATAAGCAAATGAAGGGGTCTTTTGGAAAGTAGTGAGGTTCTTGTCAGTGGAGGTATTCCAGTAGAAGCTGGGGGTGTGTTTGAAGGAATCCTGCTTCAGAAGTAGACAGACTAGTTTCTACTCAGTACAATACATCATTAAGCAAGCCCTTACTGGGTAAGGTTGTACAGTGGATACTACATTTAAATGAATGATGTCTCCCAAACTGCACTGATTTTTCTGGTCTTCAAGGGCAGAATGCTTGCTCCAGGAGAAGCACACACAGCCCTCTTCATTTGACTTCTATCAGAAGGAAAAATATCTAGATCTAACCATCTGGAGGAGGCAGCCATGCTTCTGTGGAAGGAAGTGTTAGATTTTACTAAAAAACCTGGCTTCCAATTTCAGTCTTGCTATTTACTAGCCTTGTGATCCTGGTCAAGTCACTTAAACTCCAGTTTAAGACTAAATCAAATCTTCTTAAACTGTGGGTTGCAACCCCATATGGGGTCATGCAATTGAATGTGGGAGTCTAGAAAAATCTGGCAGCATAAAAGGTATCCAATATTCTGCCAGGATTTAGTGCTTGATGTAAAAATAAACAAGCACATCCATCTCATTAGTATGCAAATTTACTTTCATCTTTAATAAATCATAAAATTATATGCTTACCAAAGAATTACTTTAAAATAATTTTGTATGATTTATTATTAGTAAATGTTTGATATGTACATATGTTTTATATGTATTTATGTGTATACACACACACACACACACACACACACACACACACACATATATATGTATGCCTGGATCTTGTAGAAATTTCTCAGTATAAGAAGCCCTGGACCACATGACCTTAGTGGTTCCTTCTAGCTCAAGCTCCATGATGCTGAATCCTTATATCTCTGAGCCTCGATTCCTTATTGGTAAAATGGGGGAGTTGCTAGGAGGACAAAAGGAAAGAAGGCGTGTAAAGAACCATACAATTGCTAACTCTATTATTACCAGGTAACAACAACTGAATCCCTTTTACATTGGCCTTGAAGAATCCTCACCAGTGTTTCTATGACACTTGCCGTTCTTCGAAGCATCTTATGTTAACCACTCAAATTGCTGGGGAGCTTTAAAGATGACAAAGGATTTTCCTCCTAAAAATCCTGTTGAGGCATGCAATATGGATCCATTTTAAAGAAAAGGAAATTGAGACTTAGAAACGTGAAGCCATTCATCCAGATTACATGAGCATTATCTAGTTTGACCCTCACAGAATTCCTATGGAGTAGGGGATATTAAGTTTCTCAACCTACATATAAGGAGGATGAGTTTCAGAGAGTTGATCTGATCTGTCTAAAGTCACACAACAAGGCATGACAGCAGGATGAGGATTATCTAACTTAGAATCATAAGAAATAAAATATCAATGAAGGAAGGACCTGGGTGATCATCCAGTCCAATTCTTTTTTCACAAATGAGGAAACTCAAGTCTGGAAAGACTGGTCCACTCACTCAAGACCAACATGGCAAGTTAGTGGTGAAGTCAGTTTAAAATACAGATCTTTAGAATTCATTCTGTTACATATACCACATATAGCTTTGTCCTTAAATAAATCAATTTGGGATATTTAGCCTGGCATGCATGTATGTGTATATGGTGAATGAGTATCTGAAGGCCTATTTTGTGGAATTTGGTTCAAGACTAGGCCCAATGAAAGGAAAGAGATCCATCTGAAGCAATCCCGAAGCTCCTTCTATGTGTAGGCACTATCCTAAGCATAGAGTGAACAAAGACTGAAATGGAACAACATTTACGTACATAAGTTCAAAATGGGTACGTAAAAAGTAGACAGAGGGTGATCTTGAGAGGGGGAGGAACTAACATCTGTGGCTGTGGAGCAGGAAGAGTAGAGATCAGAAAAGGCTTCTTGGCTCTGAGTCTTGAAGGCAGCCAGGGACTCCCAAGAAGTAGAAGGGAGAAGGGAAACCATTCTAATTAAGGGGAACATTCCTTTCAAAGTTGAGGTGATAGGAGGTAAGTTTCATCTTCATATAAGAGAAAAACTCTTTAATATCAGTTACTCATAGTTACTCAAAAGTGGGATGAGCTAATGAGTTCTTTGTCACTGGGGGGTCTTCAAGCAGAGGCTGGGTGACCATTTGTTGGGGAGTTGTACCAAAGCAGTCCTCCTGAGATACTAATCAGACCAGATGCCTTTTCAGAGCCTTTTTAGAAAGTTTTCAAAGATTTAAGTGGGAATGAATATAGAATAGAAGGAAAGGAAAGAGAAGGATTGAAAAAAATAAAACCAGATAATGATGGGGTGAATATCTACATTCAAAAGAGTGAGAGAGGTGCTAATATCAGGGCCCTGGAGGGGTCTCCTATATACACCAGTTCACTACTCCCCTTCTCTTCCTAGAGAAGCCGGTGCCCACCCTGCAAGTTTAATTATTAAAACTCATATTCTGAGTGACCAAGTAGATTTTTCTCCTGTAAGGAGCAGAGCAAGGGGGCGGAAGCTCCAGCCACACAATATTAAAATGTCAGGAGTTTAAGCCCCATGTTGGTTCAGTCATAAGTTACTAGCACCCATGATAGCAGACATAGCATCTCCCTTAAATTATTAAGCATAAGACATCAGACTGTAATATTTTGCTAAACCGAGGTACAGACACAGACAAAGATGTCATTTCAATATTTGAAACCAGCAAGTTTAATTTAAAATAAGAGCAAACCAATAAGCTCAGAAAATGGCAGTGTGAGGGAGGAAAATTACACCGCGTGAGGAAAAAAAAAAGTAGAAGGACTTAAGAAATTTATAAAAGTAATCTCCAAGTGGAAATTAGAAATCAACCTCGAGAAACAGAATAACACAAAAGAAATATTACTGTCCACTTTCTAAATCAATATAACACTGCTCCACGACAGAATTACCATGGTAACTCAAGTAAAAAGAATAAACCAATTCTTATTATTTCAAAATAAAATCACAGCCTGAAGCCTAGGTTTTATTACAGCCACTGATAGATCGCCGGCGTGTATTTATCTGAAATATTGCTTTTCAATCAGCTATTCTATGAATGTACAAATTTCCCGAAGCAGCCCACTTAAAGGGTGTGCATTTAAACCAGGAAAGGCTAACCAGTGAATTGATTACACAGAGCCATCTACATATTTTCATGTGTTTTGAGTCAGTCCTGGTAACGTAGCCGTTTCACTTTCTCTAAATTAGGATTTATTTCTTGTGAGGGGGGAGCTGTGCTAGAGAAATGGGGCAGGGGGTGTGTGGGGATGGGAATTAGAGAACTCAGATTCTGCTCTTTATTCTGTTGGTGAATGTCTGTGTGACCTTGGGCAGTACATTTAATACCTGTGGGCCTCAGTTTCCTTCTTGGTAGAATGAAAATGTTTCTGAGACCTGTCTAGTTTACACTCTTGGATCTCATACATTCTCAAATAAGATAAATGGGTATAAAGTGCTTTCTGAATATAAAGTGCTATATAAATGTCAGCTATTATGATTATGATTATTATCCTGAAGGTCCCTTCTAGTTCTGACATTTTGTGATTCTGGGATTTGGGGAAAGAAGGGAAAAGTTGCATATTAATGGTCTAGTATGAAGTTTAATATGGCTTCAGTCAAGTCTAGCTGGGGAAAATACTCTTCTGCTAGCAACAGGCCTTTGAGAGGAGACTGAGATACGCTCCCAGATCTCTAGGAATCCTCCAGGGCTTCCCAGGGGCTGGAGTTCCACTAGAATAATGGGGTTATGTAATCCTTCTTGGTGAGAACTAGAGATTCTGAGAAAAACTGTTCCCCCTGAACAGGGGGTCAGTAATAATCTTGCCGGTCTCCTTGGTGGTAGTTGGGATGGGAGGAGGGAGGCAAATGGGTAGATGGAGAGGTTTAATCCACGGACTATGGAGAGGGGATGGACTCTGTTCTCTGTCATGGTCCCAATCTTGAAGACTCTCTAGCTCTCTAGCTCCAAAATGTTTGCCTTCTGCCTCTGGAGGCTGACCTTTATTCTCTCCTTCCCCACAATCAGGCATTCAGTGCCACTGGGCTTTACCAACTTGGCCAGCATCTTCTCTTTTGCACATAATCCTCTGATTGGCTCAGTGGGCAGGTGAAATGCTTGCCTACACAGAGTTTTCATTCTAGCTGATAGATAAGACTGATACATTTCCCTGTCAAAGAGCAATAGCTATTTGAAAAGTTTTTTTTAAGGTGAAAGCATGATAGTTTGGCACAATCTTTGGACTGTCAGAAGACCTGGATTTTCTTTTTGCCTCTGTTACTAATATTCTGTGTGGCTTCAAGAACATTTCTTTTCCTGCTCGACCTCAGCCTCAGATTGCAAGTGTTGAATTAGATCAGGGGTCTTGTGAACTGATAAATACTTTTCAACATGATTGATTTCCTTTGTTACTCTTTGCATTTAAAAACATTACTTTAAGAAGGCAACAGTTTCATAGGGCTGCATGATACCTACATTTAAAACTTCTACTCTGGTGATTTCTGAGGTTCCTCCTAACTCTAACATATTATATGCTACTATTGCTCCCAGCCCTGATAGTCTGCACTCTATGTTCTAACATGTCACTGAGCTCTGCCATTTTATATTCTGCTCATATTAAGTAATCGGAGAACATTTAAACATTAGAACTTTCTAACCTGGGGTATTTCTATTTCTAGGTGGCATAAAAAACTTTTCAATAAGGTAGAGAACCTATTTGTCAAATCTATATTATGACACTGAACTATCCTAAAAGATGTTAGTTCCATTTATATAACAATTTATCTCCCCAAATCAGGAATCTCAGACCTTGTCTCAGTTTGTGTTATTTCTTATGTAATTTTCTTCCTTTCATATTGAATAAAGGGTACTGGAATTTATTACCAAAAACCAAAAGGTATCAGGTCTGAAAAATGGGAATCTCCTGCCCTGAACCAGTGGGTGATGAATTGAGGGTAAGAAGCAGGATTCCAGAGTGAGAATGAGCAGCATAGTTCAGAACAGGTGGAGGGAGAAGGCTCCCTAGAGGAAGCAGAGTTTGAGTTGTCCCTTGAATGTGGAAAGAATCTGGAAAGGGGAGTGGGACTAGGGAGAGAGGCAAGAGAGAAGGTTTCCAGGCAAGGAAAAAACACAAGACAAAATGGTCAAGGGAAAAATCAGTGCAGCTTATGTTCTTGTGGACTTCTAAAACATGGCAGGGATGGAAAGACTTGCCAGAATCACAGAGATGGAAGAGACCTTAGCAGACATTTGTTTCAATAATCCCCAACTGCTGGGCATTCAGTTTTTACTTGATTTAAATGGGGAAAGGACTCACTACTTCCTGGGCAAACCATTTGTCTCCAGGAGGACATGTGGGCCACCGTAGCAGCATAGGACTCAGCCAGATCCTGGATCAGGCAGGCTGGCCAGGTCTCTGCACAAAATCTGAAAGTACCAAAAGCAACCTCAGCCAGACAAGGCAGCCTAACACAGGGCTGGTTCCAGCACCAAGGAGAGCTCCGGGTGACCTCATGTGGTTGTCCTTCATTCTCAAAGAGGACTATGGCTTCAGGGAGGTGATCCCATGACAGGCAAGTGATTTTGGATTTAAGTGAGGGAGGGCTGTGCAAGGTTACCAGCTGCACTTTCTCCTCCAGAACCATCTGGGTCCACTGGCAAGATACAGATCAAGACACCTGGAGATGATCGTGAATACAGTGGAAGACAATACTCCTTTGATAGTTCTGTTAAGGAAGATCTTTCTACTAAGCTGCACAGGGCTTAGCTAAGCTGAACCCCACCAAAAGAGCTCCCTACCTCTTAAAAGATTTTGGCCAATTAAAGTAAGCCTGGCTTTCTGGAGATATGGGGAGATTCTTCCTTTCCACCCCGAAGTCTGCCGAGTTCAAAGTCGGTGAAAACAAGTCAGACAGAATCTCAGACTAGGAATATTCATACTGGAGTCTAATCCAACAGAATAATGAGGAAGAACCCAGGTTTCTGAGCTAAATTATCACATTCTGGGGCGTGGTCAGAGGCCACAGCAGTGTTGGACACCAGTGTTCAGGTCATTGTTGTACTAATAACTTCCTGTGTGAACTCTTGCTCCTTAAATTCACAGTTTGGGAGAGGTTTTCCTTCTAGTCAGGGGCTTTCTTTTCTGAGTGTGCCCTGGTGAAGCAACTGGACATAACTGTGGGAACACCTATTCGGCCAGAAACACAGGGTTTGGAATCATTCATTCCTTCATGTATACGTGCATTTATTCATGCATCCATTCATTGAACAAGAACATTAAGCATGAATTTTGTGCTTAATACCAAAGACTGATTTTCTCTTGACCTGTGTGTGTATGACAATACATATTCTTAAGGAACTCACAGTCTAATGCAAGGTACAAGAGAAAGAACTGTCTCCAGAAACAGGGAACCTGATTTCAAATTTTATTCTTTTGCTTATATCTGTCACTTTGAATTGGCTCTCAGTTTGTCCATCTATAAAATAAGAATGATGGACTGATGGTTTCAGAGGTCCCTTCCAATTCTTGAGGCAGTAAGATGATACATTATTGAATAGTGTGCTGCCTTGATTTCAGGAAGACCTGAATTTGAATCCTGCCCGACACCACCAAGCTGCGTGATACCAGCAAATCCCATAACCTCATTTCCTCATCTGTCAAATGGAGCTAATTATAGCACCTACTTCACAAAGTTGTTATGAGAACCAATTGAGATAACATATGTAAAGCACTTTGTAAACCTTGAAGCCCTATATAAATGCTTGCTATTATTAGATCCATGATCTTGATGGGAAGGATACAGATATAGCAAGTCCATAAATAACCGATGCCAGGGAGAATGAGACTAACTCTATAAAATCCCATAGAACGGGGCAGTTTTGTTACTAGCTTGTTAAATTTTATACACATTTTCTTTCAGAAAATGCATAATAGAAATTTAGTTTCATACAGAATCTTTTTCTGTTAAGAATTGTTTTGCTGTTTGTTAAATTCATAGTTAAAAAAAAAGGAAATTTTAAGTAAAAAAAAAGGAGGGAGAGGTCATTTTCACTGGGAGAGGGGTTCAAGAGAATTGGGGTCATGTTTCATGGAATGGGGAAAATTTTACACAAGGAGAGATTGGTAAGAGATAAAGTTGGAGGGAAATCCATTCCAGTTGCCATGAGCAAAAGCATAGAAACAAGATCAAGACAACTTAGATCAGGACAACTGAAGGTGGCCCTGGATACAATAAGGGAGACAATATTCCTTTTATAGTTCTGTTAAGGAAGGTCTTCTTTCTGCTAAGCTGCACTGGGCTTATCTAAGCTGAACCCCACCAGAGATCTTCTTAACTCTTAAAGGATTTTCGCTAGCTAAAGTAAGCCTGGCTTTCTGGAAGTGTGGGGGAACAAGAGAGGGCAAGCAAGACATATACAGGGGATGGGGGATGATCCTGTCTGGCAGGGAGGCTGATGATATGAAGTGAAAGAATGTGATTTAAGGCTGGAAAGTAGGTTGGGGTCAGACCAGGACAGACCCAAAGGGTTAGACAGAGCCCACTAAGACATACTTCATTCAGGAAAAACAAACCTAACTCATCCTGTGGAAGTACAAGGATCTCTCCACATCTCAAATGATTGCTTTTGGTTTTTATGGGCTCCACCAATGGTGGGTGCCATATGTACAGACTACACAGAGGCCAGCCTCTCAAATATCCTGTTCTATGGGTAGCTCTCAGAGCTGATAGGCTTTCTCTCATAAACAATCATATGCTGACTAGATAAAGGGTAAAGAATTAAAATAGAATTCCATTCTGCAGGGCCCACGGATAGGATACCCAAACATCATCACTCTAAAGAGGCCTCCTGAATTAAATGGAAATCTTAGTCAGGTGGGGGGAGCCTGGCCACCCAAAGGTGATTTAGCATTTCAACCCAGTGCCTGCCTTGCTCCAGGAGACTAGGACAGGAGAGGCCAGCTCCCAGTACAGGAAGATTTCCATTTCTTTGTTTTAAAAGCATCTTCGGGGTGATTGGCTCTACAAGGGTGGGGGGAGTGAGGGGAGAAAAGGAAGGGAGGTTCCCCCCCTCTAAGACAGACTCACTTACTGGGGGAGTGCGAGCACCAATCCGGCACACAAAGGGTGAAGCTTTTAGGGATGCAGCAGCAGGTGATCTCAGCGCTTCCACGAGTCCTAATGCTCCTAAAAGCCACTCTCCCCGTTTCTGTAATTGGGCAGCAGTAGTTAATGTAGTATTGACTGCATTATATGCTCCTGTGCACCCTCCCACTAATGCCAATTGCATCACCTTGTACCCTTACCATATTGCTTAGCCAATAGCTGTTAAAAGCAATCCAAATCATGAATCATAGAGGAAACTTTTAGCAAGACACCAGCATCCAAAGGAGACAATTTACAGTTGAGTTAATCTGGGTACATTAGCGAGACATGGATTCAGGAAGACAGACCAATTTATGTTACTTGCGTTTTACCCTTTATTGCCATGCGTAGGCAAATAACTGAGAGATCACAAAGGAAAAAGACAGGAGCCCCTCCTTTCCCAAAGCCAATTCCCATCTGGCACCAGGGCCTGGTGGGCTGGAGGCCCACATGCGCATCAAGCTGACCTCAGAGTGAGTGTGTGCATCGCTGGATCTCCGTGGGCGAAGGCTGGGGGGTGGGGAGAAGTGGGAAAGAGGAAGGGAAAAAGCATGTAATTACTGCTGGGTATTTATTATAACCCAGCAATCTGACTGCTCTGTGGGGGTCCAGGTGCCTGGTGTCTGGAACATTAAATGCAGCCAGTCCTCCGGGGCCACCTGGCAAAGTCCCTCCTCTAGTCACCACAGGAGCTGGTCTCTTATCTAAAATTGGGGATGGGCAGTGCTCCAAACAGGGCCTCCCGTCCACTGAGCCAGAGGCTGGGGTGGGAGGGACGGCACTGATGTGGAGGCTGCTTGGCATAAGGGTGCTGGGTCCCGGCAGCTCTCTGCCCCCTCCTCATGGAGTCAGATGGTGCTTAAAGCCCTGCACTGAAGAGGACTTGCAGCTACCAAAAATAGGAGTCTACTCTGGCTTCAGGGAACCTAATCACTCAAAGTTGTCATCCATTGCCCCCGGGGTCTTGGAACCCTAAGAGATTCTGCATGTCACTCTCACCCATCAGATAGCGAGGCGATCCATTATCTAGCTGGAGAGTTAGCACACCAGATGTTTTACCCATCTGTGGCCTTGGAGATAAGGAGATGGGTGCTAGTTGTGTGTGTGTGTGTGTGTGTGTAGGGTCTCATGTCCTAAGGCACCATACATGAGTCAGTCTGACCCAGGACGTATTTTACTGACCTGGGCTTCAGGATAGAGCCCATACCATCATATTGCTCTCCATACATGGGGGCACAGGGGCTCACAACATCATTTCCAAGCTCTCTGTCTCTAGCAAACTCTTCAGGTTGGGACTGAAAGTCCTGCCCAGCAGCCTGGCTCTGGCCCACATTTCACATTACTGTTCCATTTGGTGCACTCTGCATTCTAGCTCTATCAGTTCATTAGCTTTCTAGCTGTCATCTCTGGGTCTAAGCACAAGCTGCCTCCCCATCTCAGCTGGGATGCACTTGCTTTCCACCTGTGCCGATCAGCTCTCCCACCTCGGAGCCTTTGCTCATGCTGTTCCTTTTGCCTTTCTCCTATTAGAATCCCTAGTCATCCTTTTAAACCTAATCTCTTCTATGAAATCTTCCCCAATCTATACAGTCGCCACACTTTATTCTCTGCCCTCATGACCTCACAAAACATTGCTTTATATTTGTTTAAATCATGCAAGAATGCACATTCTAATGATCTGTATTTATAGCTTCTCTCTCCCAGATTGTAAGTCTCCTGAGGTCAAGGACCATAACTTATTTAAACTTTTATGTCTCCTCCAGTGGTGAGCAATCAGAGGGCTCTGTATAAAGCTAGCACCCGAGGCAACATGTATGCTGCGCTGCCCAGCCTTTGATAAAGCCCACCCTTGCTTCCTTTTGCCTCTAACTCATCTCTCTGGTAGCCCATTGAGGAGCAGTTTCAGTGCCACAGGACAAGTCCAGAATGGCACCCATGGTGAAAGGGTCCCAAACTCAAAACAACTGTGATTGGTTCGGGGCCAATGACATGAACAATTTATAGCTTAATATTTGTTACAAGCTCCCAATTGAGGGTGGGGTAGAAAGTGAGAAGAAAATAGTGAAAAAAAAAGAAATTCAATTTTAAAAAGTCAATGCTTAACCATATCCAGTTTTGTTTTTCCTAGTTTCATTATCTCTTTGCATATTTTAAAAATTAAAAAAAAATGCCCTAGAATGTTTTTTTTACCCTTCCAGTCCACAATGAAAGAAGATTAATCTGCTCATAGTGTTACTGGCTAGGATTTGAGGGACTAGTCATGGTGGACTACATTAGATCACACTAGAAATGACAACCCTGGGTTCAGGGGTAAGAAAGAGACCCCAGTTCGATGCTTCTTCCCCTTATTAGCCACGTGACATCATTCCCATCCTTTGGACTTCTATTTCTTTATCTAAAAAAATGAGAATAGGAATACTTCCACCACCTGCCTCAAACTGTTGTTGGGAGAACAGTACTTTGTAAACTTTCAAATGCTGTGAAAATAAGAGGCTGTTCGTATTAGATTCCTTATTGTTAAAAAGACAGAAACATGGGGACTGCAGTTGGAAGCATCCATAGATGAATTAGTACAGCTCTCTAATTTTACAAATGAGAAAACAGACCTTGGGAGGGCGAAAAGACCTGTCCCAGGTGACACAAATGGTAATTAGGTAGGCTTTGATTAGAAGCCAGGATCTCAGATCCCAAATACTGTTTTTTCTTTTCCCACCACTATACTATATTGTTATATCTTGATTTTTTTAATGGAGGGTCATCCTTTTGCCCTCACTTTTCAGGAGGTAAAGAGATACCATGTGGTAGTGGGTAGAGGTAAACACGTAGCTTAGCTCCCCATGTCTATATTTTCCTTCTGGAACTCCAGGCCAACTGAGAATCAAACACCTTCTTGATCTCCTTTCCTTCCCTACTCACCAGTCATCACCAAATCACCTCGAGCTGCTGCCCACTCATAACTCCTTTCCTCATCTGGGCTGCAATGCAGTCTGGAATGAAGAGACTTTAAGGTCACATGGCTTGCTGGGGGGCAGAGCTGGGATTCCTGACCTGAGGGCCCCGCTCTTACATTAGAACCGGGGTGGGGTCACCTGCATGACATCGGCTGCACTGAACTCAGCCTTGGAATGGATGGTGAAGACTCACTAACGCATCGTGCTGGAGCTTCCTGTAAACCTGGGCCTAGAAGGCCAAGAACCACTTCCCAAATAAAAGCAATTAATCTGGAAATCCTAAGTTTAACCATTTGAGAAGCTGAACTCACTGCCCATCTCTGTGGTGACCCTCACCGTTCAACCTAATGGATTACTTTATTAATAATGCACTGTGTTTTAAAAGCAAAAAAAAAAAAAAAAAAAATCTGACAATTCAATACTTCAGAAAGTCTCTTAAAAACCGTTGCTACGGCAAAACCCGATTGATATTTTATTATCTCTCAGAAGTGAAACATGAAAGCCAAGCACCACCGCAGCATCACTGCTACTGCTTTGGTCTTTCACAGTCCCGAGTCTCTTGCAGACCCACTCCGAAACAAACTGGAGCAAAAGCTTCTTCCAAGAGCCTGCTACTCAGATTGGAGAGACGAGATTAAGATTTTCAAGCTTTTCAAGTGAAGGGGGGAGGAAATATGTGGCTTTAAACCCACATACTTGTGGGCTACCCTACAGATCCCCTAATTTCTTTGCAACATCAAAACAAAACCAATTATACAGCACAATGAAGGAAGGGAGAACAGAGAGTATCACTGTCCTCCCCCCCCCCAAGCTATTACTTGGAAAGATGGGGAGATCTTGGAGGACACTTTTTGCCCCAGGAAGGTAAGAACTCCTTTGGAGTAGAGGCAGGGGAGAACAGGAGTGAGAGATTCAGCCGTGTCTCTAGCCCTAAAGATCAGGAATAACCCTGTCCTTTATAAAAAGGGTTGGACCAAAGACCAATGATCTCAGCAAAACTCGACTACTCAGGAAGATAAATGTTAAGGATTCTGTTTGCTTTGTGTAGATATGCTCTCTATCAATGCAGATCATTGCATCCTCTTTAGATTTGTCATGGTTTATGGGTAAGAAGTACATCCCCTGTGACTGAGCTTGTGAGAAGTGCACCAGCCTGAGCTAGACTGGCTGGCCAAGGATGCACAGTCTATAATGAAACCTTTCCAGCTTGGAAGTCATGGGGTAATGACATCGGAGGAATCATCATGGAACGCCAGAAAGAATGCTGAAGTGAAGGTATCTAGGTGTACAACTGATAGAGCATTGGGTCTGGAGTTCAATAAAGACACTTAGTATCTGTGGGACTTTTGGCAAATCATGTAATGGGCTAGCCCCAGTTTCCTCATCTATAAAATGGGGGTAATAATAGTATCTACCTCTCAATATTGTTGTGAGAATCAAATGAGATCATCGGAAAGTACATTACCTGATATATAGTGCTATGTAAATGTTAGCTGCTGTTATTATTACTAAGTGGTATTAAAGAACTGGAAAGTGTTCATTTTATGGATTATGAATGTGATGGAATTGTGCTGTAAAAATAATAAAAGGAAGGGATGGCTTCAGAGAAACCTGGGAAAACTTGTCTGAACTGATACAGGTAAAGGAAGCAGAACCAGGAGAATTTATATGATAACTTTGTAAAGAGAAACAATTTTGAAAGGCTGAGAAGAAACTCTGATCAATGCACTGTCTGACCACAAATTCCAAAGGACATATAATGAAATAATGCTTCGCATCTCCTAACAGAGAGTTGATAGACTCAGGATTTAAATTGAGATTTTTTTTTGGAACGTAGCTAATGCTGGAATTTGTTTTGCTTGACTATAAATAGTTGTTAGATTTTTTTTTCTTTTTTTTTTCATGAGGGATAGAGCAGAAAGGAGCGAAGGTAGATTTGCTTTATATAAAATATTTCATTTAAGAAAGAAGAAAGAATGCTGAACTGGGAAATCATGGGAATGAGATTTTAATCCTGTTATTAGCTGTGAGGTATAAGCAAGAATTTTCATCTGGAAAGTGAGAGGTTTGCACCAGAAGACCTACAAGGATGCTTTCGATTCTAAAACTTAGGAGTTATGACAAAGCTTCAGGAACCTAGGATTAAATTAACTTGCCACAATTAGGCAATGGAAGAAGACTCTAGTAAGGTAAAGTTATATTTTTAAAGGAAAAACATTTTAAAGATCCATTTAAAAGAAAAGTAAATGTTTTGTCTCAACAGATATTTTTGTATGAAATCAAAAGAAGGATGGCCAGTTTGGAGCCCCCATCCTTCATGCTCCTTATTAGGAATATGATCTTCAGAGGACTCCAGTGGGATCACCAAGCTGATTTCTAAAGGCTTGCCATAATGAATTTGGCATCAATTTAGTTGGAAATCCATATTGTGGTTGGGGGACCTGTTTATAGGGCTTCATTCCCTTGTGTTTTTTAATCCTACCCTTCCATAACTTTGCAACCATAACTAAGCTGTCTTCTCATGGAATATCCCATCTTAGCCCTTTTTTCTCAGTGATGAATTCCTTCTGGGGTCCTCTAATTGGGAATGGGTTGTGACTTCATTCCTCCCTTGGCTGTGCTTCTGACTCTCTGGAACTTTGCCATAATGCCCCTGTGGAAGGATCTTCCTCTCCCCCTCCTCATTCAACTCCCTTTAATGTGTTTTCTTCCTCCATCAGAATGTAAGCTTTTTGAAAGCAGGGGATGTCTCTCTCTCTCTCTCTCTCTCTCTCTCTCTCTCTCTCTCTCTCTCTCTCTCTCTCTCTCTCTCTCTATCTCTCTCTCTCTCTCTCTCTCTCTCTCTCTATCTCTCTGTCTCTCTCTGTCTCTCTCTGTCTCTCTCTGTCTCTCTCTCTCTGTCTCTCTCTGTCTCTCTCTGTCTCTCTCTCTCTCTGTCTCTCTCTCTCTGTCTCTCTGTCTGTCTCTCTCTCTCTGTCTCTCTCTCTCTCTTTCTCTCTCTCTCTCTGTCTGTCTCTCTCTCTCTCTCCCTGTCTTTTGTCTCTCATCTCTCTCTGTTCTCTCTCTCTCCTGTCTCTGTCTCTCTTTCTCTTTTCTCTTCCTCTGTCTGACTCTTTGTTTCTGTCTCTGTCTCTCTCTCTCTTGCTTTTCCTTGTATGCCCAATATTCTTACAGTGCCTGTCACATGGTAAATGTTTATTATAACTTTGTTGACTACTTGTTGCCTGTCCACAGCAGTAAGGAGACAATACGGGATGGGGGTTGAGATAGAACAATTGTTGTGGAGTCTACCTCTCCAAAAGAATTTGGATAGAAGAGAAAGAACCTTGGATGACACTGCAGGATTCTTAGTGCTAGGGTTAACTTTAGCAAGCCTTAAACCTGAAGGAAAAAATCTCATAGCATCTTGAAAGAACATAAGAGCTTGTGTTTCTCAGAAAGAACTGCTGAGGAGACAATTGATTCTTTCTATACCAAAACTGGGATTTCATTATTTGCTCTCATAGCCCTTAGGAGAGGATCAGGGAGGCTCTAGGCCATGGTGTTCTTGAGCAAAACCAGGTTGAATTCTGTAGGTTCTTGCTGCCAGCCTAGTCTTGCTTGCTTCATTAGGGGGCCATCCAGGAGCCCTGGGCTCTTCTGATCATTTCAAGAGCCTTCACGTTAGGTAAAACATATGTGATCATTTCACTGCTGCAGAAGGGCAGAACTAGTTCCCCCCCCCCATGACTTCTTCCTGATGACTGCTATGTAATACTGGGCATTTAACTACCAGCCCTTCCATTCTCCTGACCTCAAAGTTCAGTGGAAAAAGTTGTTTTTAGAGCCAATTTTGGGTCCTAAATTGAATATAAAAACTCTGCTACTTAATCCCTGTTTCAACTTAGGCAAACCAATTTACAGCCTCAGTTTTCCCACTTCTTTTAGGGAGAAGGTTGGACTTGGATGACCTTTATGGTGGTCCAACTTATGATCTTTCTAGCATGTTGGCAGCTGTCTCAACTCTACTTGCTATTAGGATCAGGCCAGCTGGACAGAACCATCAGATTTAGTCACATCTCTGCTGCTTACAAACTTATCAGACAGAATCCTACCAGCTCTTAAATACAAACTTATGGTTTTCAGACAGTGGGGTTAGTGAATGGCAAAAATTGTAAGGAAAGATCTGTTCTATAGACAATCAAACCCAAATGTATTGATCTCTTCCTTCTATGAATTCTCTCACCTGTCCCATATATTTAGTATCTTCTAGACACAGACACAGACAGACACACAGATACACCCCCCCCATTTGTGGGCTCTGTGTCTGTTGTGGTGATCTCATGTCTCAGCTCCATCTTATAAAAAAGCGATCTCTTACAAAAATGAATGTTGAAAACTATCTTTACATGTAATTGGAAAAAATAAAATATAATTAAGTATATAAATGTAAAGAAAACAAAAACAACAAAAAGAAACATAATAATCATTTTTAAATTGAGAGGTGATAGAGACCTGGATTCCAGTTTGGCCTCTCTGAGACATGCTGGCTGGGTGACCTTGGGCAAGCCATTTACATTTTCAGCACTGTAGGCCAAAAGAGTCAAATTCCCTCAGCTCTTAGGTCACATGTAATACAGCCCAAATGAAATGAAAATGTCATTGGGAAATTTTTAACAAAAATATAACCAAAAGTAATAATTAAAATATAATATAACATAAGTAATGTTAATTTTTGTTTGTCTATGTCAATATAGCCCTACTGGGATCAGTTTCTATTTGAATTTGACACAAATTTTGATCAAAGCAGCCCTCTAAGACTTTCATTTGTAGATAAGGTGTGGATCTGCATCGATAGGGATAGTTCCCTACACCAATGAAACCATGGGTCCAATTGCTGCTCCTATCCTATTTAAATTGAATTGACTAGAGCATGCAAGAAGAGTGACATTGGGATATCATATGGAAATGAAGAGACAGGCCCCTGTTTTCCTTCAAGCTGAGAGAGAGCCCAGTTCCCAGTTCCATCCCTGGCTTGATGTGTGCCATGGGGCAAGTCCCTGAAATTCTGTGTTCACCCACTGTCACTGTCACCCACGGGACTCATAGAACACAAATCTCCATAGTATCCAGGGATATAGTTCAGAATACGGTCCTTCACTGATGCTCAAGGCAGGAGATGAAGCATCCTGGCTGAGTTAAAACTGATCCTGTGGTGATGATGGATATGGGAGTGGGTTGGACAAGAAAGACAGGGTTCAAGCTCAGGGTGGAGGAAGCACAGTTCCTAGAAAGCCATAGAACTAAGCTTGGATGGCTTACAGTGGGTTTGCTGGCAAGCCCCTGGGCCAAGTAGCCTGAGGACCCAGGACCTCATCTCAAGGTGAGAAGAAGTCTGTGACTGGCAGGCAGAAGCCCACCTGGATACTCTGACTTTTAAGGTGGTACAGTGGATAGAATGTTGGACGTGGAGTCAAGAAAATCTGAATTTGTCGTCTCAAGACATTTACTAGCTGGACAAATAAATTAACTTCTGCTGGACTCATCTATAATATCATTTTACAGATGAGGAAACAGAATGAGGCTGGGAGTTTTGTAATGACATATAATCATTGCTACAGTCTGCAAGAGGGACAAAATGCCATTAAAAGACATCACTTACACTGTTGATGTAGGGGTTCAAACATACAGGTATGCAGTTGTCCTGGGCCTGACTACCTTAGCTTTGGGAATGGTTATGACTGAGATGTTTTAGCCTTCCCACTTCATGGGATTCAGAGCTGGCAGGGACCTTAGACCCCACCTAGTCCAACCTTGTATTTTATAGATGAAGATTTGGAGATCTGAAAAGAGAAAACTTGTTCAAGATCTGCAAATATTAAGTAGCCGAACCTACATGCAGGTTTTCTGATTCCACATTTAGAACTCTCAGAGGAAATAACCCCCCTTTTTTGCAACTGGGCCCACAGAGGCTGCCTAACTGAGGACTTCTCTTGTCTGCTAGCTCATGGAGAGGGGTTAAGAAGGGATCCTAGTTACAGAAGGTAAGAGATGGGATTGGGGGGGTTCTCCCACTAAAGCTGTCACAATTGTGCGGAGGTGGCCCATTTCGGCTCCACTTCAGAGACTTATCTGGGGGAGATTCCCAAATGGCTGTTTTGGCAAGGGAAGAAGCAAGAGTTGGACGTGGTCAGATTAGCACTTGTATGTCCCACTGCACCTTAGTACCTCTCGGGTATATGAAAGTCTTGGGAAGACTTGACTGGGAGTCCCAGCTTTGCCCACTCATGACATTGCTCCTGTTTTCTCCACTCATAATCCTCTTGTTGCATCTCTAGTTCTCTCCCCCAAACACACACCTAGCCAGGATGATCCCTGCCTCTGACAGCTGTCTCCCTATATAGTCGGACACAGGAAATTTCCTTAACCAGTGGAGAGGGCCCTATGTAACCATCTCTAATAATTCTTCTGTTCCATTTTGGACTCCAACTCCAGGAGCTTCCACTCTGTTGAATAAGCCCAGCCAGCTCTTTGCTCCAAAGTCCACCAACTTTCTGGATGAATCCCACTTGGCCAGGGTCAGGGGTCAGGGGGGATTTCCAGAAGAGTTGGGCCAGTTAGGTCCTTCTTGGAAACCACAGCAATGATTATATGCCATTACAAAACTCCCAGCCTCAACTTCCCTCACCCTTCCTAGATATCCCAGAGAAAAGGGCACGGCAAAGCCCGTCCAAGCAGTCCAAAAACCAAGGTTGGCAAAGGGAGCATGGAAGGGGGGGGCCCGCCTCCTAGACTTTCCCCAGGGGAAAGTCAGTAGAGCCGTTTTCTTCCACACTTGCGGCCTTTGGGAAGCCTGCTTCTCAGTTCTGGGCTGGGGTGACATCCTTCACCTCTGTAGCCGGCTGCGGCCGCTAAAGTTCAGAGGTGAGCCCGGGAGCAGCCTCGGGCAGTCCTTTCCACTTCAGGGCTGCACTTTTACTGGTCCCTCCTCCCTCCTCTCCGGGAAGGTGGCGATTTGCTCCCAGTGCTTCGGGAGAAGATTAGCTTAGGGCTGCCGGGTTTATGGCCGTGGTGGGCAGGGAAGCCGCAAAGACAAAATACTGACTAGGAAAAATGATTATGGCAACCGGGCAGCCGAGGGGCCCCTTAGTGCCTGCCCTTTGGTTCCTGAGGAGAAATGCACCCCCAACACACACACACACACACACACACACACACACACACACACACACACACACACACACACACACCACACCCTCCCGCCCACCCTAACTATATAAAGAAGCCCTCGAAAGCCCGGACCAATGAGTCACTGGGTCCTTAGCCTGGATGATTCAAACGGGCAGAAATGGTTCCTACTGTCCAACCTTCGACAAGCAGAGCGCGGAGTGACGCCTTCTGGGCTAGGCTACTTTTCACTAACGCCGGGGAGAAGGGCGAAGGCGGCGGGTCGGCCCCCGGCCCCGAGCACGCTCGCGTGCCCGCTCGTGCCCGGGCAGGGCCGGCTCGGCCGGCGCGGGATAGGGGAGGCGCGAGAAGAGGCTGCCCGCGGGGGACGGAGCCCCCCTCGGCCGACCTACCGTCCTCCTTGTCCAACACCATCATCTCGCGGACGGAGAAGTGTCCGAAGGCGGGCGCTGCGTCTCCGGCCGCTGCAGCCTCCGCTCGGGAGGAGAGGTCTCGGCTCCGGGAAGCGGGACGAGCTAGCGCGGCGGACGGCCCTTTGGCAGCCGCGGAGCTCTAATTACCCGCTTGTCCAGCTCTTAACCTAGATTGCACTCAGCTAGAATTACATTCACAAGTGAAGCACTTTGCAGATACAAAAGCGGTCTCACCTACTTTTTTGTGCCTCGGAATTGCCAGAGACCGGGGGGCTGCAATTTCCAAAGAGAGAGGGAGAGACGGGAGAGAGTAGGAGGGAAGAGGAGCGGAGTTTTTCTTTGATTCTCACCTTCTAAATGGCTCAATTTGCCCAGTATAATCTGTCTTAATGTAACTGCATTTGATAGCTCATAACCCTGGCTCTCGCAACTACCCAGCTCTGTCTTATAAAGTGCTTTCCCCTTAGATTTAATCTGAATCTAAATCTAAAATTATATTCAAAGAGATGGGAGGGGAAATATCGGAGGCTGGCTACCGCTGCCTTTCTCTCTCAATTTATGAGGTCTGCACTCTTGCTACTGAATAAATGCGCACATTTCCCAGAGACAGCCCCCCTCCTCCCACACTGCCCCCCCTCCCCAAGAGTTTAATGGGGAGTGGAAGGCTGCCTGGTTCTCCAGCACCACCTACAGGTCTCTCCCTCTCTCTCACTCCCCGAGATCATTTCTGCAGATGTTGCAGGGGCAGAGGTGCACCGCGGCCCTCAGCAAGAAGAGGGGCGCCCAGCCTGCGGCCCCTTTCCCGCCCGCTCCGCTCCGTGGGTGCGCTGGGGGTCACGGGGCCGTCTTTTCTGCCGGCCTCAGGAGCTCGTTCTCTCTGGTCACACGGGCCTGAGGGAATGCCCCGCTCTCGTTTGACACGGGGAGGGAAGCGACCTGAAGGGGACAATGACTCCGCCAAGCGCACAGTCAGGCCGGGTGAACTGAGGTTCAAACCTGGTACTTTCAGCTTCTGGGTCGGGGCTCTTTCCAACACACCGTGCCAAGTCTTCAGATTTGGTGTCTGACTTTCAACTAGAAAGTAGCAACTGGAGGTCGGAGCGGTCCGTGGTCTCTCCTGTGCTCCTCTCCTCGTTTCTAATACTGGACTCTCAGTGGCTGGCCGGCCGTTCCCCGGGGCTCTGAAGGTCACCTTTCTAGCTTGAAAGATGCCAGCTCTCTTGGGCTATTCTGTGGTTCTAGGGTTTGTCGAATCTTATTATGCTTTCCCAAGTGGGCCATGTAAAGTTCTGAAATGGGTTTAAATCTCCTCTACCTTCTTCTATTTGGGGGGTACACCACTTTACCCCTCCCTATCCTCTGTTGTCTTTTTGGGGAAACACCCTTCTACCCTTATCCTTTTGAGGGGAACACCACTCCACCCCTATCCTCTGTTGCCTTTTGGGGGAACACCATTCTACACTTAACCTTTTGCCTTTTGGGGAGAACACCACTCTACCCCATCCTCTGTAGCCTTTTGGGGAGAACACCCTTTACCCTTATTCTTTTGGGGGGAATACCACTCTACCCCTATCCTCTGTTGCCTTTTGGGGGGAACACCCTTCTACCCTTATTCTTTTGGGGGGAACATCACTCTACCCCTATCCTCTGTTGCCTTTTGGGGGGAACACCATTCTACTCTTATCCTTTTGCCTTTTGGGGAGAACACTACTCCACCCCATCTTCTGTTGCTTTTTTGGGGGAACACCCTTCTGCCTTTTGGGGGAACACCACTCTACCCATATCCTGTTGCCTTTGGGGGGAACACCACTCTACCCATATCCTGTTGCCTTTTGGGGGGAACACCACTCTCTCCTTATCCTTTTACCTTTTGGGGAGAACACCACTCTGCCCCCTATCCTCTGTTGCCAAATTGGCTTCAAGCCAGTTTTGAATGATATTAAACCCACAACTTAGTCAAGCACACCAAGATGGCATTTTTTATGAGTACATCTTGATAGAGAAATGGATATTAAAATTTTCTGTTATGAGTGGAAGGTCCCAGGTATAGAAGTAAGGAAACCTTGAGTGCTTTGGGGTTTGTCTGTAAAGCAAGGATAATATCTGTTTTGTCTTCACCATAAGGTCGTCATGAGGGTCATGTGCATAATCATATACAGTTATGAAAACACTTTGTGAACTACAGAACACTATTCAAGTGAAGGAATTTCTTTTAGTCACAAAGAAAAGCTAGAACTGTAGATCTTCCTCTTAATAATATGGTTAACAAACTTCTTCATAAGACTGATACAGGCAATGCAATGATTATTATCCCCAATATGATAGAAATGGAAGCTGAGCCTCTGTCAGAGGAAATGTCTCACCCAGGGTCACATAACTAGTGATGCCAGTCCTCGGAACTCAGATATTCTGACTCCAAAATCAGTGGACTTTTCACTAAACCATATGCACCCCCTAAAACCCCTCAGACAACATCTAACTCCGTTTCAGGGACCCTGCCCTCTTTTTTCCAAACAGAGAAGTGAGACTTTTCAAAAGCAAGAATAGGAAGCTCAGCCAATGCATCTCCACAACCTGCTTTTAATTAGCTTCCTTAGCCACAGCTCAGATGCTTTCCCCTCATCCCCCTCGTTTTGAATGCTTAATCCAAAGAGTCCTTGGATATATTTGAAGCTAAGTAGCTCATTTTGCACAGAATAGCTTTTATCCAGGACTCTTTCCCTGCCATTGGTGACAATTTGGAGAGATGAGCAAGGTCCCTGATACATTGATACACTTAAAAATGGAGGTACTTGATTCTCACCCATTAAAAGGAGCTTCCAAATCACATATTAAAAAAAGTTCCCATTCAGTATTTATATCTCCCCCAAACAAACAAAAACTATGGCATTACAATAATCCAGAGGCTGGAATCACATATCCAGGTCTCTCCTATCACAAAAAATCTTAAGCATTAAGCTCCCTCTCCCCAAACCAAAGCACATTCCTGGATCATATCAATAATCACCCATCATTTCTGAGGCCAGAAGTTTTGGCACTCTGATCAATCAAGAGTGGAATGTTATTTTATTTCCCTCAGATATTCAGCCTAGAGTCCCACATTATCACCATCTGAGACATTCACTCAAAACCATCTCATTTCAGCAAGATCATTGTCCTTGTGCATAGGATGTAAAGAAGGAATATCCCTCCCACCACAGCATTGGGCTGGGATTTTCTGTTTGCTTGTATGTATGTGGGTATGTTGTTTGCCTTCTTTATTTTCTTTTATTTCACACCTTCCCACATATACTCAAGAAGTTCATTTTCAACATCACATTTCTCCTTAATGTCTCCAAGAAAGACACCTAATTAGCAGTCAAACAGCTAGAATTCCAATAATTAATCCATGAGAACTGGACAAAATATCTAAATGCTACCGGGGCAGGAGCTGTGTGAGCTGAAATCCCACTTGCTGGGATTTGGGGAAAGGAGGGAAGGAAGAGCTATCGACTGGCAGCAGTGCCCAGAGACTGCAGGACATAAGGGACTAGACCTAGATTATCAACCTCCTTCATTGGGAAGGTCTGCCCTGTGCCATCAGAAGACCTAGGTTAAAATCATGATTCTACCATTTATGTGACCTTGATCAAATCGCTTCACTCTGCTGACACCCAGTTTCTCTTTTGAAAATTGAGAGGGTTAAGCTAGATAACTTCATCTGTCTTTTAAAAGCTAGAACTCTTCCCTCTCAGGTCCTATGAAGATGTATAGTTGGGAATACAAACTATCAGTTTTGCTTCCCCAAGTTTATGTATCTGTGGGTGCTTTGGTGTTGCTGATCTGGAATTGCATTTGAGCTATCACATCAGGTTCCAGCAGAGAGAAGGCTCTTGAGTATCCCCAAAGACACAAAAAGATCCTGCACTGCTGATATAACCTGACATGATTTCACAACATACAAATCACATATCCTGCAGACTTTTTAGGTGTCTATCTCAGCAGCCTACTATGCAGTGGTCTCAACCGTCTCAGATTCCTTATTAAGGCAGAAAAATCATATCAAATCCTGTCAGATTGGGACAGGAAAGGTAGATTGTTCAGAGGTGTTCACCATAGTGGGCTGGCACTAATGTAGTGAAATGCTCAAGTTGCTATCTGGAGGAATCTGTTCCTTGTAGGAGACTTTTGAATCCAGCGCTGAAGATCAACTACATTGATAGAGGACTCTGCCCCCATGTCTTGGTGCAGATGGACTAGGCCTTTAGAAGAAGGCAAGAAAGGGATTAGTGTAGGATACCTTATGAGGTGGTAAGCTCCCTGTCAGTGGACGCATTCAAGCATAGACTCAATGAACACCTGTCAGATCCTATGGCAGAGATTTCTGTACTGAGGCAGAGGCTGAAGAATAGTACCTTAGATGCCAGGATTCTGTAACTCAGGAACAAGCAGGCAGTTTGGTATAGTGGAAAGGACATAGAAAATACAATCAGGCAATTTAAGTTGAAAGTCTTGCTGCCTTGTGATCTCAGACAAGTCATTTCTTTAAGTCCTCAATTGCTTCTACCTTTAGGATTCTATAATCTGGCATCAAATGATATGGAAATTAATATGGTCTGGGGTCAGCAACCCCAAACTGTCCTCCTGAGTCTGAGAACAGTGTGAATAATCTAAATAATTCCAGGAGTTCTGGGCCAGTGAGGCTCAGTGTTCCACAGGGAGCACCCAGAATGCCTGTTCTCAAACCTCATATCCCATTATGAATCAGGGTAAAGTCATTGAGTGAGGGGCCAGGCTACCTCCCTGTGGAATTAGGCAAACATTTGGTTGTACACACACACACACACACACACACACACACACACACACACACACACACACACACACACAGAGTCACATAGACAAAAACTAAGAAATTCTCATGCTCCAAACTCTGTTTTCCTTCAATTTCAGGAAAATCAAGTAGATTTGGATCCTTAAAACTAGCTGAAAGTCAAAGCATACAAAGAATCTTTTCAGGTTTCTTGAGTCCTATGTGGAAAGCAGATGAGGCAAGAAAACAAGACTAAAAAAAAAACAAAAAACAAAAAAACAAAAAAACAATCTGACCCTGGCTGCCTCCAGGAGGGCAAAAGGGAACATGGCCCTAAGGAACTAGGATGAGAACCACCCATCTACTGCTCCTGTTCCTTTCAAACAAGCAGGCAGTCAGCTTACTTGAGACTGAGGAAAAGTGGTGATGGTGGGGAGGGGGTTTCGAATTAATCTTCTTTCCATCACACTAGTTGCAAGGCCTAGTGTTTAATGACCACATCTGCACTGCTGAGAGAATCAATAAGTAGCCCTCCTTTGGCTATTTGCCCCATTCCCCTCCCAGTGTTGACCCTAATCTAGTCTCACAGCCACAGGTCAGCAGACCTGAACAGGATAATAGAATTTAACAGTCCTTAATTTTTGAACCACTTAACTGTGTCTGTCTGTGTCCCTACTATCAGAAGTAAGAAAAACAGCATCTACTCCTACTTCCATGGAAGAAGTCCTATGCTTGGTAGGTCCAACAGGGCATAGCCTCAGGGCAAGTCCTAAAAGCATAATATTTTACAATATTTCCTGACTCTGTGATTCAATTCAACTAGTTAGTGCCCCAGGCTCTTAGCAGTCAAGACATTCCTCATGTCCCCTCAAACATATAACAGTTCTGGCCACCAAAAAGTCACAGTGAAGGATGCCACTTGGGATGCTTTAGGACTCCCCAGGATGGGGAGGAGTAAAAATAATAATAATAATAAAGGAGCTCCCTTCCATTTCCTGGCCCAGTGACTTGCCCATTTCCACAGACTTCTCCAGCCATGCATCCCTCTATGAAATCAGCAGTCCCAAAATATAACAGGAAGCTGGACCCAGATGGAAAGGGGTCATTGAAAATGCGGGTACTTTTCTTCTGAAGTTCACCACCAAGCCCTGGAGTGACTAGTATCAGTTCCTGGATTTTAAGACTACTTGTTCTGGAAGGGGAGGAGGCATCTGCTGGGATAGAAGAAGGAAGAATATCCATCCGTGTTAAGAGCTCTAGCCAAGGGAAGTCTGGGAAAACAAAGGCAATTTAATGGGCCGGAGCATGAGAAAGCAGGAACCTCACCGCACCACTAAGGCCAAAGACTAGAATCGAGTCTGAGGGCTTCTCCCTGCCTCTCCTCCGGGCTCCCTCTCATCCTGCGTCTTAAAGACTTCGAAGCCCGAAGGTTTTTAGAAGCTGCACCTGGAGCTCTGTGCCTCTTTTCTAGAAAGAAACCTGCCTACCGACGTGGGAAGGTCACTTGAAGGCCCTGTATTTGGGGAAGGGGTGTGGAGAGGCAGGGAGCGGGGGAGACATGAAAGAGTTGCTGCCTGGGACTGCTGAAGCTGTTGGTGAGCAGTCACGCCGCCTCCTGGAAGGGTGGGGGGCGGGGAGGAAGGGGAGAAAAGAGCAGAGGGAGAAGTGGGGGGAAAGGAGTCTCTTCATCAGCATCCCTTAGTAGTAGACAGGTCTCTTTAAGGGGGCGGCCACCGGGTTCTTTCCCGGACAGATCCTAGGGGCAGGTCTAGTCCTCCCCGGACCACTGCCTGCCCCGACCCTCCCCCACTGGCTTCCTCTAGATCCAGAGTCCCCGAATTAGGAGCAGGGGTGTTGGGGTCAACTCCGGCCTCCCGTCCGTAACTCCTTTAAAAAGTAAATCTCCGCCCCCCGCCCTTTGTCAGTTTGGGCAAAGCGGTCAGGGGGCGGGATCCCAGGGGAGAAGCCAGCGTGTCCCGCCCCGCCGCACACCACACCTCCCCTCTTCCCCTCCCCTCGGGCCCCAGGACAGAGTTGGGGGGTGGGGGTAGTCCTAGCTTGAAAAAGTCTGGCCTTTCCACCGCGGCGGATCTGTGGCTGAGCTCGGTCCGGGAGGCCGGCCCGGCGTTCATGCGTACTGAGCACCCTCCTCCCTCCTCCCCCCCCCCCATCCCGGCCCCGATCCAAACCACAACAAATCCACTTTCTACCTCCCGGGGCTGCCGGGCACGGACTTGGAAGGTGGCGCGCGCAACCTGCCCCCCTCCCCCTTTCCGGGCCCCAGGCCCCCCTCCTCTTCCCAGGCCTGGGGCGCACGGGCCGGGCGGCCCTGTGGGGCACCTACCGTCCTCCTTATCCAGCACCATTGTCCTGGCTGCCGGGGCGCTGCGCCCGCGCCGCCGCCGCCGCCGCCGCGGCTCTTCCTCCACCCGCGGCAGCTGCCGCCGTCCGCCCGGGGAGCGTGGGCAAGACGCCGCCGCTTCCCGGTCTCTCGGGCGCCTCAGAGGGGACGGGGACCGGGGTACGCGGCTGGGGAGGAGGCGGCCGCCGGCCGTGAGCCGGCCGGCTCCGAGCGCGTCCTCTGCCCGGCCCGGGCTAGACCCGGCCGGCGCTGCTTCTCCGATCTGGATCTGGCCCCTGCCTCGGCTCGGGCTCCGGCTCCCCAGTCCGGGCCCCTGCTGTGCAGCGGGAGGCGGGCGCGCAGGGGAGAGATTAATAATGAATTTGTGAAAGGGCAGCCTGGCGAGAGCGCGGGGCGGGCCGTGCGCCTGGGAGCCGGGGAGCCTGGGAGCCTGGGAGCCGGGCAGGGAACGCAAGGGAGCGCGAGCCTGCTCGGAGCCCGGAGCCCGGAGCCCGGCTCGCTTCGGGCGGCAGCAGTTACTCGGCGGCGGGCGGCCGGGCGAGGCTGCAGCCGGGAACAGCGAGCGAGCAAGCGATCGAGGAGGAGCCGGAGCCCGAGCCGGAGCCGCCGCCGCCGCCCGCTCGCAATTTATGTGCCTCTGCCCTCTCCGGCTGCTGAATAAACGCCCGCATTTCCCAGGGACCCTCAGATTCCCCTGTTAATTAAATCAATTCATTATGCTCAGATCTGATTAGCGGCCCTTCCCCCCCCTCTTTGAATCAATTATTCAATACACAAACATAATTGCCTGTGCCAGAGGTGCCTAAGTATTAGCTTATTTAACTCCAAGGACACTAATTACCCCTAGGGCAAGGGAACTTTTCTCATTAATTCTGACAAAACACAAAAGCGGAGCGGAGTGTGTGAGTGAGTGAGTGAGTGAGAATGTGTGTGTGTGTGTGTGTGTGTGTGTGTGTGTGTGTGTGAGAGAGAGAGAGAGAGAGAGCAGTGAGAGTGAGTGTGTGTGTGTGTGTGTGTGTGTGTGTGTGTGTGTGTGTGTGTGTGTGTGTGCGTGAGCGCAGAGCCGTCTGCGCGGGCGGGGAGGAGAGGAGCGCCTGACACACACACGTGCTTCAGGAAATAAGCCCCAACCACTCTCCTGAAAATCCCCCTGCTCGGACCCCAGTGGCCGGCCATAGTGGGGAAGCTGCGGGGGTGGGGGAGGGAGGGAGCGGAGAACTACTTGGAACAATTCGTGAAGTACGGGAGGGAGCCAGGCCTCCCCAAGCAGAGGGGCTTTCGAGACCTCCCGCGGTGTGGGGGGACAGCGCCACCTCGCCTTTGGGGCTGCTCTTCCCTGGTTTGGTCTCGAGCGAGAGTCCTTCCCTTCAGCCTCTGCCACTAGTTTGGTCCTACCACCCACTCCCAAATACCCCCAAATTCACACAAGCGTCTTGTTTTCAACGTCCTAATCAGGCGAGACTGAGAAGGCAGAACAAGTTGCCTTTTCTTCCTTCCCCTAACGCACAGTCCATAGTTCCACTAACAACCCCCCCCAACCAAAGCCAAGAGCACCTACCCACTACACCCTCCCCCCAGCCCCTCCACTCCTGTCAGCACCGAACACGAACACAGCTTGGAGTTTGTGGAACAGGGACGAGCTAGCGTGAGCTGACAGACTTTTCCAAATTTTAGCGCCCCCCCCTCCCGCCCAATCTCTTTTAAAACGGCCAGAACCAAAAGTCAGAGACAGAGCTAGAGGCAGAAGGAGGCGAGCAGAGACGTAGAGGCAGAGACGCAGAGACCGAGAGAGTAATTGATTCCCCCAAATTAGGTTTCAGCTTTCTAAAGACCCTCATTGTTCCTCTTCTCAATGTGCACAGAGGTATTGAAGATTTTCTTTTTGTTCCCCCAGGCAATGAATGAGCTGATCCATTAATCCATTTGGCTTTTATAAATCAGGAAACTAATATTAGCTCTGTTCATACAGGCTTTATTTAATTGGGAGGGGGAGAGGGGCCCACCAGTTACCTCTTCTCCGTCCCCCACCCCCTCTTATAAATAAGAAAGAAAGAGAAGAGATGTTTTCTAGCGCATGAAGAGGACCAGGAGGAAAATGAATATGGAGAATACGTGAGAAGTCCAGACAGAAGTTGTCAATGGTGACAACTTGAGGTTACTTATTTATTGAATTTGTGTTGTGTTCTGATGCTAAGGTGTCCCAGCGGCTGAGGCTCTTTGACAACCCTTTATCCTTCCTTATTCCTTAGGTTAGATTTCAGGGGGTTCATGAACTAAGATGGGGGAAAATACATCTTTATTTTCATTAAAGTCTAACTGAAATTTTGGTGATTCCTTCGATTATTCTCTTTAAACCACATTGTTTTGAGAAGGGTCTGTAGACTTTCCCAGCCTGCCAACGGGGTCCCTACCACAAAATGGTTAAGAATAACTGTTTTAATATACTCCCCTCCTCCCATTTAGGGAGTCAACTTGAAGCTCAGAGGTCACACAGAAAGTTTAGTGAAAGGTCTGGAGCGAGAATCTAGCTGGTTCATCAGACTTCGAAGATTGTAAGTCTTTAGAGGGCAGGGCGGTTTGTTTCTTCTTGTTCCTGGAACTATCCAATGCCTAACAATCAAATGGTTCCATATCAGACAAGGACATTGACTCTGGCCTTCCTCCCTCAAATTAAAGGTCCTGGAGTTTGAATTTGTCTAGTCACAGTAAAGCTACTTTACTTGTTCATCCGTACCAATGACAAATGTTTGTCATATTTCTACTAGGGGCAAGATGGGATGGTGGAAGGAGGGAGAGTGAATATAGAGATAATAAGATATATCGATTGCCTTCGGGAGAAAGCTTACAAGGTTGAACTTTTGTGTAGACAATTATATATCTAGTCTTTCAATATCAACTAGGTCAAATTAGACAGAGATCCTATAAGGTTTAATGACCTAAGATGATGAGGTAGTACTTGTCTTATAGACCCAGGATTAGAATTCAGGTTACATTCAATAACTATTATTTCATCATGAAATGGTCTATCTGTAAGGTAGATGGAAGGAAATGGGAGGCGGAATGGAAGATGTGTTGGAAGAATTTATTTTATTTAAACCAAGTTTCAGAAAGTCCTTGGCAGGCACAGAAACTAGAATACAGCAAAGAATCAATCATTCTAAAAGCAAAGACTCATTGTGTGGCCCATGGAAGTTACCTGGGGAGAGAAGAGATGATGTAGGATTATAGTAGAAACAAGTAAAATGAAATCAAGAAAGTCAGATCTGATATTGCTTCTTCCAACTCTCGGCCTATTTCCTCCTCCATAGAATGGAATTGGAAAGACAATCTCTAAAATGAGTAAGATTGCAGAACCAGTAAGAGTCAGAAAAGAACCCATAAGCCTTCTGATCTAACCCAGAATTAAACTAGAACCCCACTCTGCAACACCCCACTCTGCAACATCCCTAAAAGTAGCTACCCAATCTTGACTTGAAAATCCTAATATAAATTTTACTACTTCCCATGTTGAGAATAGTTCTATTTGTTATCAAGCTTTACCTTATCCTCCATCTACCTCTAGATTCTTATATAAACATAAGTGATCTAAAATGACTAATTTTGAGGGCATTTCAACTATCTAGAACACAGGAGATTAGTTTTCCTAATAACTGAAGATTATCTCTCCCCCCACATTCTCCTTAAGCTCCAAATCATCTTTAAAAACATTTTTTTGATATTATCATAGATTTCCTCTGTCAACAAGGCAGACTGAATATAAATTAATCTCTTGATGGTCCAGGGTCAATAGTTATGAGCAACCAGCTATGCTTATCAATCAGTCAACCAGTCAATCACTAAGAATTTATTAAGGCTAGCCATGTTTCATTCCTTTCCAGATTGTACTTCTGGACTTCCTCTACCATGTTCCCATTCTTCATCCTGAAGCCGCCTTCCAGCATGGAATTCATACATTGGAACTACCCTAGGCTCCTCTCAGAGCCTCCAGTTAAGGAAGGTTTTCAGGCCAGCTGGGTCTCCTGATTCTCAAGGCTTTCTCTACCATGTGGTGAACTAGATACCTTTGTTTTCTCCCCTTTCAGTTTTCTTTTATGTCTGTCTTTCCCCTTGAGTGTAAGCTTCTTCTTCTTTTCTTCTTCTTCTTCTTCTTCTTCTTCTTCTTCTTCTTCTTCTTCTTCTTCTTCTTCTTCTTCTTCTTCTTCTTCTTCTTCTTCTTCTTCTTCTTCTTCTTCTTCTTCTTCTTCTTTCTTCTTCTTCTTCTTCTTCTTCTTCTTCTTCTTCTTCTTTCTTCTTCTTCTTCTTCTTCTTCTTCTTTTTCTTCTTCTTCTTTCTTCTTCTTCTTCTTTCTTCTTCTTCTTCTTCTTCTTTTTCTTCTTCTTCTTCTTCTTTTTCTTCTTCTTCTTCTTTTTCTTCTTCTTCTTCTTCTTCTTCTTCTTCTTCTTCTTCTTCTTCTTCTTCTTCTTCTTCTTCTTCTTCTTCTTCTTCTTCTTCTTCTTCTTCTTCTTCTTCTTCTTCTTCTTCTTCTTCTTCTTCTTCTTCTTCTTCTTCTTCTTCTTCTTCTTCTTCTTCTTTCTTCCCCCTACTCCTCCTCCTCCTCCTCCCCCTCCTCCTTCCTCCCCCCCCCCTCCTCCTCCTCCTCCTCCTCCTCCTCCTTCTCCTCCTCCCCCTCCTCCCTTCTTCTTCATGGCAAAGCCTTTCTTTCTTACTGCTTTATTATATTCCCAGAATTAACACAGTGCCTGGCACATAGTAACTAAGTGCTTGATAAATGTTATGTTGTTAACTTATAATGACTGATAATGCCATTAACTCACAGGCACTGTCCTAGGTACTGAAAATACAAATCTAAGAGCTTTTTATATTGGGTTGTGATACAGTGATGGGTTGGAGTGCTGTTGAGGTGAATAAAGCTATCTTTCTATTCACTAAATGACTCCAAGTTGCCATGCTTTTCATGTTCTTGTGCCTGTTTTTCATGGTCTTTCTGTTTTTTTTCCTAAGTGCTGTTAGACTGTTAGCTTTCACTTCTCTGCTATTGGTATTCTTGTGTCTCAACTCTTCTAATCTCCTGTGAGCTACTTAGATAACCTAGCTTGTTAGAACAATGTGTAAAGGAAGAATTGGTGGTCTCAGAGAAAGGGTTCAAGTGAACTTTATTTGTTTAAAACAAAATGTAATGTCCAAACTATGAGATCCTTTAAGGCTTCTCAGAAGCCTTAGCTTCCTTCCTGACCATCAGTTGGGCTTTTAGGTGAGTAAAACATCTGCTAGAACCTCCAAATCTGAAGAATTTCTGCAAACATTCCATCTTGGATTACCAGAATCCTGACTTCTTGGTTCTGGGGACCCAAGATAAAACTTGCCAGTACTTGGTGTCACTAGACCATAAGGAGTATGGAGAAGTAAAGGAGAGTTCTGACAAACATAATGCTTTTCTTTATGGGAAATGTTTGAATTAGGGAAAGAAGTCCAGAGTTAGAAACCCTGGGTGCTAGTTCAAGCTCTGCCACTAACTTTCTCTGTGACTGGGTGTGTTACTTCTCTTCTCTGAGCCTTAATTTCTTTATTGTTCAAAAAAAATCTAGATGGCAAAGGAAAACTTCTAAACTGTGACCCTAAAGAAAATCAATCACCCTCTCTTCTGAGGGATTCAGTTAACATGTTTGTAAAATGATGATGATGATACTTATATTGCTTTTCTCAAGAGTTGATGGTCCTTATTAGATGTGATCAATAAAGGTAACTTTTGATAACTATTATTTACACACACACACACATACACACACACACACACACACACCACACACTCACTCTCACACTCACACTCACATACACACCGAATTGCTCAGATTTCTGTTTGCAAAGCACTCTCCTCACAATAAATTTGTAGGGGAGTTGATGCAGTGATTATGAATCACCTAGTCAATCAACAAACATTTGTCTGTTAGTATGACATACTATGTGTCAGAAACCCTTCTAGACACTCCATGCACAAACACCAAGATTATATTCTACCATGATTCCCACTTTATAAATGAGGATACTCAGAGGAAGTGTCTTGCCCAGTATGAGCCTTTCTGTCATTTGTCTTTCTTCTCCCTGTACCCCCAGCCTCTCCTGTTCTTACTCTTTCTTTCTATTTTCTCCATTCCTTTCTTCATCTCCCTCTTCATCATCTAAGGAGCCTCACAGATGCCACTCACTTGGCTCCCTAAATTATCAGAGAAGGAATTGGAGGAACAGTTTCTTGTTTGTCTCTAAGGGGACTCTCTCTTCTACTAACTCCTAAACCTTTTCTCAGTCTGTTATTGTCCTGGTCTTTCCCTAACAAGGTGACTTGTTTAATCTGGAGTTGCACCCTTTACCTTAAAACCTGAGCCCTCTCTCTTCTCTTATCTTATGTGATTGGTGCAAAAGCTTCAGGAGATTTTTTCTTCTCTCACACATGACACTTAGGTGAGAGGTTCATCTATGCAATTTAAAGTAATCCCATGGGGGACACTTCCTATCCTAATGGGATACTGGGAAAATCTTTTTCAACTTTTAACATGGGAGGGGAATCCTATTTAGGGATTCTCATGGGAAGGGTTCAGACAACACAGACTATTATTTCACCCCTTCCCCAATTCCAAAAATTCTCCCAGGATGAGAATCCCAGCCTCATCCCATTTTCTTTCAATACCTTGGCTCACTTTGTTCCCCTTCATCAGGAACAATTCTAAAGACCTTGCCACTGGTATCCCTGTGCTCTGTGATGCTCTGAGGCTACAGGTGATAAAATGATCTTTTTTGTGTTAATGGAAATTGTATATTATTGGTATCTATGAAAGATGATTGTGTATAAGAACTGTAAGATGGGCTTTGATTGAATACTTTCAAGGATCCAGAGTCTACCTACCAAGTATAGGTAAGAAATACCACGGGATACTATGCAAAGGTGGAGAATACTTTTAGAAAATTCCATCCCAACATGAAATCCACTTATTGTGGTCTGATCAACTGTAATTCCACTGAGACAGAAGATATGAAGCCATATCAACTTATGTGGGAACTAGAATTGGAAGTTGTTATATATACATTTGTAAAGGGCTGAAACTCTGAGTTGATGCACTGAGGTTGGACAACTGAGCATTTAAGGCTAATTACCAATTGGACAATACTCTATTAGCATATGCTTAGAAAATGGCCCTTCCCACTATTCTGTGCTGGTTCAATCTTTTAATGTATACAGAGCATTGTGGGAAGGATTAGGGGGTGGAGTAAGACAAGCCAGACTCACTTTGGCAGTAGAGGAGGAAAAGGAAGGTGGAAGAGATCCTGTGTCCATTCCCTTCACTTCTACCTCTAAAGACCAAGACTAAGGACTTTTGCTTATACTGACTCCAGCTGATTCTAAGGTATCCAGGGTGCTAACTCGGTCTTCACATACATTATGCTGATTTAGTTTATGGATATAGCAGGGAAGCCTATATTCTATCTCATTCAGTGATTTTTTTTCTTTCTGGGGCTTGGTCAGTTATCCATGGAGTATACCCTTATATGTAAACCACTCTGTAAACCTTAAAGCCCTCTAAACTATCAGCCATCATCTCCATTATTATCTTACTCTGTTTTTCTTTGGGAGAAAGGACCCTGGAAGTTTCACTAGCCAGATCTGTTTGGGGATGTGGGTGTAGAAGAGCAAAGGCAGGGGCAGTCCTATTACTGAAGAAAATACTATAGATAAAAGAATTGCTGGACAATCTCAATTGCTCCCCAGAAGTACTGCTGTTACCAAGGTATTCCCTTTCCCTGGGAATAACTATAGAAAAGGAAAATAGCCTCAGCAGCTGTTATAACAAGACTAAGGCAGTGTTCATCTTGCTAGCTCTACCAATAGGTCACAAGTGGGAGGTACAATAGATAGTTTGAACCTCCACATTGGAAAAGGCAAAAAATCACTTTTAGGTGTCTCCAGTGGCTTTAATTGAAGGGCTCTTTCCATAGATCATGTTGACTACCTCTTGGTACATGCCTGGATGCTAGTTCGCTGGACATTGCCTGCAGTCAAAGGCAAAATGTTCACCCCACTACTCCCTTGGTTTCATCTGTGTAGGAAGCTGGTCCAGGGTGTGGTGCCTGGGGACATAGAAAACCGGGCCTTTTCAGGAGCATTCATTCATTCATCCTTCATTCATAGTCAGTCCCCAGAGATTTAAAAAACATCCACAGTGTGTTAGAACCAAGAAACATGCTAAGAAAATCCAGTTCAATTCAATAAGCATTTTTCAAGTATGTATCATGTGCAAGGAATTGTGCAAGGTAATAGGGAAACAAAGATAAAATGAAATTTTTATTCTTATATTCTCTTGTGAGAATATAGTATGTAAACTAAATAAGTGCAAGATAATTTGAGAAGGAAAAAAGATAGGGAGGTAAATCAGAAGAGAGATCAGGCAGCAGGATGATTTCAGAAAGGGCCTGGAGAGACTCGCATGAACTGATGCTGAGTGAAATGAGGAGAACCAGGAGATCATTATACATGGCAATAGAATTCTGTGGACATGACTCTCTTCAACAATTTGATGATTCAGGCCAGTTTCAATGGTCTTGTAGTGAAGAGAGCCATCTGCATCCAGAGAGGGGACTGTGAGAACTGAGTGTGAATCATAACATAGTATTTTTACTCTTTTTATTGTTTGTTTGAATTTTGTTTTCTTTCTCATTTTTTCATCTTTTGATCTGCTTTTCTTGTGCAGCAAGATATTTGTGGAAACATATATAGAAGAATTGCATGTTTAGCATATATGGGATTATTTGTCATCCAAGGGAGAGGATGGGGGAAAGGGAAGGAAAAATTAGAACGTGAGGTTTTGTAAAGGTGAAGTTGAAAATTATTCATGTATATATTTTGAAAATAAAAAGCTTTCATTAAAAAAAGAAAGATCAGGAGAGGTTGCCTGTAGTGGGTGACATCAAAACTGAACCTTGAAGGAAGCTAAAAATTCTTTTTAAAAAAACATACGCATAGATAATTTCCAACATTCACCCTTGTAAAAACCTTGTATTCCAAATTAAAATTTCTTTTTTTTTTCTAGAAATCCCTGGAAATTACAGAGGTTTGGAGCTATCACCCCATATATAGATTATGTAACAGTTAAGTACATGTACTAGCCAAACCCAATCAATACCCCCAGCCCTTCTTGATTCTGTCAAAATATTTGGAGACACCCGGTTTCCCAGAGCTAAGGCCCAGCAAGCAGGTTGTGTCCTGAGCGTGGCATAACAATAATCCTTTGCGTTCAGAATAATATCACTCTCTGGCAAAGTGTTTTGCTTGGACTAGCACTGAGGGATTTAGTTCCCCTTATTTCCCAGGGCTATCCATCACACTTCACTATCCCCTTTCCTTGTACTGCACTTCTTTTCCTATCCCAGAAGTCTGCTTCTGTGTCCTGCAAAGTGGCCATAACCCCACAAAACTTAAGATTGTTCCCATGGGACTAAAAACCATCTGTATTATCTCAATAAATGGTGACTAGGAGAAGTATCTCAAGATCTAAGAATGATTGTGTTGTGGGCCAACCCCTTTTACGTACAATAAGTAACCCCAACATTTTAATCCTTCCTTCTTGGGGGTGGGCACCTTCTGTTTGCAAATGTTATTTTCCCACTCTGAAATTAAACTTTTATTTATGTCCCAATTCTCCTGATTTTGACTTCCTTTGTTCAGTTCATTTAATTCCAGCCACCCACAGGATGGAGGGCCTTCCTGATCCAGTTGACAATTTTTTATTATATTTTTTTCTCTTCCCCAATTCTAAAGTAAGCGAAGGATATGTTCTGATGTTTCCTCACAAGTGATTAAAATCAAAGCAACTTTAATTAATTAATAAGATAGCTCTGAGCCCATACTAGTTTATTAAATAATATTTGTTAAGTAAATCTCAGAAACCTTCTTTTCTACAAGCCCTTCTCTATCAGCCCCCATAATCTCCTTGATTAAATAAACATCTAAGCAGCTAAATAAACATGGTTGTATAATTCACTAACAGGAAACTAAAGGCTTTAAGAGACCGAGTTCAGGATGATAAGTATTCTAGGCAGATTGTTGTTTGTCCTTTGTTCTTGAAAAGGACCAATGACATTAGGAAGGTGAGGTCTTAACTTTCAAGTGAATTGGATTTAAGTGAGGCAGGAGAGTGCAAAGTCACCAGCTTTGCTTCCTTTTCTAGAGCCTCTCAGAGTTCAGGAACAAGACATGGGGTGGGATGTGCCCAGATGCAGTGGGAGACATTGGCCTTTTTAAGCTGAACATTTCCATTTGTCTGAAGCAACACCCATTCAGGGGTTCAAGATTAGGTAAGAATTGAGGCAATTTGAGATTGCCCTCTCCAAAGAATCCTGGGCATAGGAATAGTTTATGCAAAAGTAAGGGAGACAGGAGATTGAATACCTGGATTAAGGTGCAGGCAAATAGGCCAGTTACAATCCATAACAAAATCAATAAATCCTGAATGAATGAATAAGCATTAATTAAGCACTTACTATTTACAAAACACCCTGCTAAGAGCTGAGAATATAAATGGAAAAGTAATACTCTCTGCTCTCAAAGAACTCGAATTCTAATGTGGGAGACAATACATGTAGAAAGTTTCAGAAGCAAGTCAGATAGAAAGTTACTATGGTCCTTAGGGTGCAGCAGCAGAACAGATAGAAATACCTTTTCTCTCATATCATTTCCTTTGATAAAATCATATGTAGAATTGTTTGACAGTGCCAGGGATTTTGGTAAAGTAATGCAAAATGAGTCTGGAAATGTAGGCTGATGTTAAACTGGAAAAGGCCTTAAATGTCAGGCTAAGGAGTGGGTAGAGGCAAAAAGGAAGTATTGAAGATTCTTAAGCAAGAGAGCACCCATCACCCTTTTTAGGAGTTTATATTTCAATGAGGTAGCATAAGACTTTACTTATAAAGTTTCCTCATCTTTCAAATATCAATAACTCTGGCTATTTCAAGTTTGTACCATGTGCAAGGTAACAGGGAAACAAAGATGAAATGAAAAAAGCCATTTTCCTCAAGGAACTTATATTCTGTTTTTTTTATACTTTATTTTTTAATTAATTTTATAATTATAACTTTTTTTGACAGTACATTGCATGGGTAATTTTTTACAACATTATCCCTTGCACTCACTTCTGTTCCGAATTTTCCCTCCTTCCCTCCAGCCCCTTCCCTCGATGGCAGGCATTCCCATACATGTTAAATGTGTTATAGTATATCCTAGATACAACATATGTGTGTAGAACCGGATTTCTTGTTGCCCAGAAAGAATTGGATTCAGAAAGTAAAAATAACCTGGGGAGAAAAACAAAAATGCAAACAGTTTACACTCATTTCCCAGTGTTCCTTCTCTGGGTGTAGCTGTTTCTGTCCATCATGTATCAATTGGAACTGAATTAGCTCTTCTCTATGTTGAAAATATCCACTTCCATCAGAATACGTCCTCATACAGTATTGTTGCTGAAATGTATAATGATGCCCTAGTCCTGCTCGTTTCACTCAGCATCAGTTGATGTAAGTCTCTCCAAGCCTCTCTGTATTCCTCCTGCTGGTCATTTCTTACAGAACAATAATATTCTATAACCTTCATATACCAAAATTTACCTAACCATTCTCCAATTGATGGACATCCATTCACTTTCCAATTTCTAGCCATAACAAAAAAAGCTGCCACAAACATTTTGGCACATACAGGTCCCTTTCCCCTCCTCAGTATTTCTTTGGGATATAATCCCAGTAGCAGCAATGCTGGATCAAAGGGTATGCACAGTTTGATAACTTTTTGGGCATAGTTCCAAATTGCTCTCCAGAATGGCTGGATTCTTTCACAACTCCACCAGCAATGTATCAGTGTCCCAGCTTTCCCACATCCCCTCCAACATTCATCATTATTTGTTCCTATCATCTTAGCCAATCTGACAGGTGTGTAGTGGTATCTCAGAGTTATCTTAATTTGCATTTCTCTGATCAGTAGTGATTTGGCACACTTTTTCATATGAGTGGATATAGTTTCAATTTCATCATCTGAAAATTGTCTATTCATATCCTTTGACCATTTATCAATTGGAGAATGGCTTGATTTCTTATAAATTAGAGTCAGGAACTTATATTCTTTTGTGAGAATATAGCATTTGAAACTAAACAAGATAATTTGAGGAGGGAAAGAAGATCAGAAGGTGGATTAGGAGAGGGAACAGGGCTAATGTGAGAATAAAATGACATAATAATGGCTAGCATTTGATATAGTATTTTAAGGTTTGCAAAGTATATTACATATATGTTGTTTGTCCTTTGTTATGGAAAGAGACTATGATCTCAGAGAGGTGATGTCATGACATGCAAATAAATTGAATTTAAGTAAGGGAGGGCTGTGCGTAGTTACCACCTTTACTTTCTTCTCCAGAGCCATCTGGGTCCAGTAGCAAGATATAGATCAGGACAACTGGAGATGACCTGTATTATTATATCATCTGACTTTCAAAACAGCAGATAAAATTGAAACTGAAAGAGTTCAAGTGACTTGATTAAGGTCACACAACTAATAAGTGTTGGTGGAAGAAGTTGGTAGAAGAGCTCAGATCTTCTAATAGTCTATCCATTAAGAAGCCTAAAATATGAAACACTCTGCAAATGTGTATAAGAAAGGTGACCTAGTCTCCTCCTAGAGACTAGGTCACTAACAATCAAGGCATTAATATAGGATAAGTATCAAGTGAAATAATATTTATAAGGTGCTTACCATATGCTAGCACATAGTTGGTGTCTAATAAATGCATATTCTCTTCTGTTTTATTCTATGAGCCCCTAATGATAGTTTCCCTCAGGGTTTCAGCATGACATAGAGATAGTCCTGGATTCTCAAAGCCTCCACAGAGGAATACAAGCTAGTGGATCCTACCATGTTGGAGTAGCTTTGACTACAAGGCAAGTAAGGAACTGTGTCCCCATTGACTATGTCATTATGGGCATGACACTTCAATTCTTAGAGCCTCAATTTACTCATCAGTAAAGCTGGGAGAATGATGCTTGGACTGCCTACCCTCACTAGGTTGTTTCAAGGAAGACCTTTTCTAAATAGTAAAGAACTATAGAAACATAAGATCATCATCATCATCATCATCATCATCATCATCATCATCATCATCTTTATTTGTAAGATCAGCCTAGAGGCTCATCATCCATTGCTGGTCTTGGTCACTAGGCAATAGATTTATTTTTGGCTACAGATATTACTAAAGAACCATCTTCTAAGGGTCATCTTCTTCTGGAGTAAGTCAGATAATATCATTGATCCTTGAAGTGGTGAAGTCACATAAAGTAAATAAACACAGCAAAAGAAGAGATTCTAGTGAAGGTCCAAGGTAGATGGAATTAGCAGTCATCTCTGGAGCTTGGACTCATCCAGGAGGGCACCATGGAATGGACACTGGATTCAGAATTGGGGACCTGGGTTGGACTCTTAGCTTTGCCATATATTTACTATATGACCTTGAGTAAGCTGTTTAATTTCTTTGGATCTTGAATTCCTCATTAATAAAATGAGTGGATTGGACTAAATAACCACCAAGATCCTTCCAGCTCCAAATCCTTGATCCTATACTTCCTTTCTATGTGGCTTTCTGTTTCCCTTTCATCCGTCTCTTTTCAACCAAGAGCAGCTTCTTTCCCCCATATTTTCAACATGGGAGATTCTGACATTAGTCTTACTACTAAGGATGTATCTACTAAGGTAAGAGGAAGGAGCTGTGTTCTATGTGGGAGAGAGAGGCAGCCAGGGCAAGTCATTTCACCTCCATCTGCCTCAGTTTCCTCATATGTAAAATGGCCTGGTGATCAGGACAGGCTATAAATAATGAGCTTCTTTAGAATTAGTAAGGCTAGTCCTTTCGATGATGAGGAAGAAGAGGATGAAAAGGAGAAAGAGAAGGAGGAGGAAGAGGAAGAAGTCTGTAGATCACAGCTTGAGAAGCCCTGATCTAGGACAAATGACTGGCATTGGACTGGATAATTTGGAGTCCCTTCAATTCCATCGGGCTGATGCATGTTTTAGATTTGTTTGGAGGAGTTTGGGGTGGAGTTGCATTATCATTTTGCCATGTTGAGTCTGTCTCTGATCCTGTAAAATGTTTTATCCTTACGTAATTCTACACTTAGAATTGGTTTTCTGGATTATTTACGCCCAGAATCACTTTGTCTTAAAATCTCCAAGTATTTTAAAGTGTTGTTCAAAGTGTCCATCTCTAGTCCAAGTCTACTGAGATAGTCTATCGGAGGGCTTTTTATTTGCTTGCTAGATGCTCATATAAATGATCTTAGACAATTCTTACCCCACCTTTCCTTCCAGTTTCTTTATCTGTAAAAATGAGGGCAGAGTGTATATTCATGTGCTCAGTTATCATTAAAATCCTTTTAAACTACAATTTGTCTATATCTTCTAACTCTAAGATGACATCTCTGAAGCTGCAGATGATACAAGGTATTAGATAAAAGGTCACGAAGAGAGTAAGTGGCAGAGGGCAAGACTTTAGGTTCCCAGATCTACCTCAACATGCACTCTTTTCACAGGATAGGGGATGGAGAGGAGGCAGAGAAAAAAGGCAGAGGAGGAAAAGGAGGGAATTAGAAATATTTTGCTTAGTCTCAGAAGATAAAACTAGGAGCAATGGATTAAAATTGTGTCTATTCTGGCTTGGTATCTAAGTAAAAGTTTCTTAATAGAGCCATCTCCAGGTGTTACAGGCTACCTCAGAGGAGGTAATGAGCTCTCCATCACTGGAAAGCTTCAAGAGGAGGTTGGATGTAACCACTGAACAGGGGCAGTGCTGAAGTCCTGAAATGCTGGGATCCCAGGCTTCCTGCCTCCTGCTCCTTCAAGCGCAGCTTTTGCCTTTGCTTTTCTGCCCAGAGATTTGAGCACTGAGCTCTAACTCACTCCTGCTGCTGCTGGATGCCTTAAATGGAGATTTACGCCATAACACCCTTGCAAATTGTCTGTAATGCCTTACCTTGCCAGTATATCACATTTGCATAAATCTACCGCAAGTATTTATAGATCAATAGATATAAATGTACCTTGAAAGTGAATATCAAAAGTGTATTACTCACTGCACTTCCACCCCTCCCCTAATTAATTCCCATCATCATACCTGGGCTTACTAAATTAAACAGGAGATGGGTAAAATACAGCCCCCTGTCACCAGTCGGCTCTGAAATACTGTGGGGGAGAGCCTCGGGGCTGCCAAGAAGGCCTGAGCACCCAGGGCTCCCTCTTGAAATGTGGTCCAGCAGCAGGAGATGACAAATGGCAATGTATATATTAGTCCTTAAACTTATTCCCTGGAATAACTCTTCCCCCCTTCTCCCCCTCCCCTCCTCTCTGGCTGAATCACTTGTCCAGGAGGCCCAGACCGAATGAAACTCCCAGAGGCAGCTACAGCTGGGAGGACTCAGTCCTCCTTCCTAATAGGTCCCATATGAAACTAGGCCTAATTCCTAATTTCCTACAGATGTTCCCTCACAGAGGCCACTTACTCCTCTGGTTGACTCTACCACCCCTTTCCTCCTCCCCACCCCACTCCCCAATCTAATTAGAAAGGCAGATCATTTCCCTCAACCTCCCTCCTTCTATTCAAGAAGGCAATTCTAATCTGGGCTTTCAGAGATGATCCCCAAGGTCATCTTCGAGGTTGGAGAAAATCTCAAAGGTCAGACCTTGTTTATAGCTTTCTTGTGCCTGGGGACATGGATTTGGGAGGGGAACAGTCCATTCTTCCATAAAGAGCAGTAAAGCTGGCTTTTGAAGACTCCTGGCAGCCTTACATGTCCCCCTGAGAGTTAAGGGATATCTTAAGTGACCAGGAGAAAATCTGAATCTTTCCTTCCTTCCTTCCTTCCTTCCTTCCTTCCTTCCTTCCTTCCTTCCTTCCTTCCTTCCTTCCTTCCTTCCTTCCTTCCTTCCTTCCTTCCTTCCTTCCTTC